>NC_090646.1:203452630-203664174 GCF_040937935.1 Hyperolius riggenbachi | reverse complement strand
GGATCGTGGAAGCAGTGCAGCACAGCTGTTGGCATGCGTCAGCAAGCGTTGCTGAAGCTGATCTGCCTTGGGGATAAGCAGCACACAGGGGAGGAAATTTGGAGGGGAATAAAGGAACAGACGGATTTGTGGCTGGCACCGCTGGACCTGAAACCGGGCATGGTTGTGTGTAATAATGGGAGTAATCTCATTCGCGCTTTAAGGTTGGCTAAGCTGACACACATCCCTTGCCTGGCGCACGTGATGAACCTAGTAGTTCAGCGGTTCCTGAGGACATACCCAGGCGTGGCCGATCTTCTGTTGAAGGTGCGTCGAGTGGCCAAACATTGTAGAAATTCCAGTACTGCTTCGGGGGCACTCGCCAAGATGCAGGAGCGCTTCAATCTCCCCCACCATCGCTTGCTGTGTGATGTCCCTACGCGCTGGAATTCTACGCTGCACATGCTAGCCCGCTTTTGTGAGCAGAAGAGTGCAGTGGTCCAGTACATGACGGCGCAGTACCGAGGCGCATCCGGACAGCTGCCAAGCTTCTGTAGATCCGATTGGGCCAACATGTTGGACCTCTGGCAAGTCCTCCAAAATTTTGAGCAATCCACGTTGCTTGTGAGCAGTGACAACTCTTCAGTCAGCATTACCATACCACTGCTGTGTTTACTGAAGAGGTCAATGTTGAAAATCAAGGAAACAGCTGTCATGATGCAACTGGGGGAATCTGAAGGAGAAAACGATCAGCGTGATGGTACCAACATCAGGCCATCCGCCTCAGGAAACGCTGGCCCCAGCAGCTATGACGAAGAAGAGGAGGAGGAACAGCTGGAGTTGGAGCAGGAATTTCATGCCACCACTGACGAGGGCCAATGCGGTGCACGTTGGACTTCCACAATTCAGCGCGAATGGTCAGCAGAAGCAGACCAGGAGGAAGGTGACGACTATGATGCATCACAACAACTATCACAACGCTCACAAGAGGATGATGAGGATTCTGGTAGGACTCTGGCACACATGGCTCAATTCATGCTAGACTGCATTGAACGCGACCCACGCATTGTGCGCATTCTGGACAACACCAATTACTGGGTTTATACCCTTCTGGATCCACGGTACAAACACAATGTTCCAAAACTGCTTGAAGAAAGAGTCAGACAGGTCAAAATGGAAGAATACCAGCAGGCCCTCCTCCCCCTCCTCTAGCCAGTTGTACGCCGACAGACTGACTTCCGCAAACCCAGGACGACCAGGAGGGCAGCAAACAACGCAAGCCGCAGCTAGTGCCCAAAAGGGAATGGTATCGGCAGTGTCCTTGGAGTGGGAAAATTTTCTGACACCCATGCAGCAGCAGCCCACTGAACAGCAAGCGTGCAGATCCACCTCCAACACTGATCGCCTGGAGAAGATGGTCAAGGACTACATGTCAGATGACGTAGCTGTGTCGAACAATCCATCTGCACCCTTCAACTATTGGGTATCGAAGCTAGACACCTGGCACGAACTGGCAATGTACGCAATAGAGGTGCTGGCTTGCCCAGCAGCCAGCGTTATGTTGGAACGCTGTTTCAGTGCTGCCGGAGGCATCGTCACATCCGCCTCTCCACAGAAAATGCAGACCGTCTGACTCAAATTAAAATGAATCAATCCTGGATTGGAAACGACTACGCAACACTCCAGGACCCCAACCAAGTAACATGACCAATGAACATCTGGGATGGTTTAGCGTTTCCGGTCCCTGTTTATTGAACCTCTCATCTGTATTACATTTATGACTGCATGGCGGCAAAAAGCATTGCTGCTATATCCGCACACTTTTTGTCCTCATGCAAGGCCTGGGTTGTTGTGTCTCAAAAAGCATGGCCTTCTCCTCCTGCGCCTGCTCCTGTTCCATCACGTGTGCTGCTGCTGCTGCTGGGTTAGCGTTGCCGGTCCCTGTTTATGGAACCTCTTATCTTTATTACATTTATGACTGCATGGCGGTACAAAGCATGCTATCCGCACGCTTTTTGTCGCAAGGCCTGGGTTGTTGTGTCTCAAAAAGCATGGCCTTCTCCTCCTGCGCCTGCTCCTGTTCCATCACGTGTGCTGCTGCTGCTGGGTTAGCGTTGCCGCGTGGTCCCTGTTTATTGAACCACTTATCTTTATTACATTTATGACTGCATGGCGGTACAACGCATGCTATCCGCACGCTTCTTGTCCTCATGCAAGGCCTGGGTTGTTGTGTCTCACAAAGCGTGGCCTTCTCCTCCTGCGCCTCCTCCTGTTCCATCACGTCTGCTGCTGCTGGGTTATCGTTTCCGCGTGGTCCCTGTTTATTGAACCACTTATCTTTATTACATTTATGACTGCATGGCGGTACAAAGCATGCTATCCACACGCTTCTTGTCCTCATGCAAGGCCTGGGTTGTTGTGTCTCAAAGCGTGGCCTTCTCCTCCTGCGCCTCCTCCTGTTCCATCACGTGTGCTGCTGCTGCTGCTGGGTTAGCGTTGCCGGTCCCTGTTTATGGAACCTCTTATCTTTATTACATTTATGACTGCATGGCGGTACAAAGCATGCTATCCGCACGCTTTTTGTCGCAAGGCCTGGGTTGTTGTGTCTCAAAAAGCATGGCCTTCTCCTCCTGCGCCTGCTCCTGTTCCATCACGTGTGCTGCTGCTGCTGGGTTAGCGTTGCCGCGTGGTCCCTGTTTATTGAACCACTTATCTTTATTACATTTATGACTGCATGGCGGTACAACGCATGCTATCCGCACGCTTCTTGTCCTCATGCAAGGCCTGGGTTGTTGTGTCTCACAAAGCGTGGCCTTCTCCTCCTGCGCCTCCTCCTGTTCCATCACGTCTGCTGCTGCTGGGTTATCGTTTCCGCGTGGTCCCTGTTTATTGAACCACTTATCTTTATTACATTTATGACTGCATGGCGGTACAAAGCATGCTATCCACACGCTTCTTGTCCTCATGCAAGGCCTGGGTTGTTGTGTCTCAAAGCGTGGCCTTCTCCTCCTGCGCCTCCTCCTGTTCCATCACGTGTGCTGCTGCTGCTGCTGCTGGGTTAGCGTTGCCGGTCCCTGTTTATGGAACCTCTTATCTTTATTACATTTATGACTGCATGGCGGTACAAAGCATGCTATCCGCACGCTTCTTGTCCTCATGCAAGGCCTGGGTTGTTGTGTCTCACAAAGCGTGGCCTTCTCCTCCTGCGCCTCCTCCTGTTCCATCACGTCTGCTGCTGCTGGGTTAGCGTTGCCGCGTGGTCCCTGTTTATAGAACCACTTATCTTTATTACATTTATGACTGCATGGCGGTACAAAGCATGCTATCCGCACGCTTCTTGTCCTCATGCAAGGCCTGGGTTGTTGTGTATCAATGCGTGGCCTTCTCCTCCTGCGCCTCCTCCTGTTCCATCACGTGTGCTGCTGCTGGTGCTGGGTTAGTGTTACCGGTCCCTTTTCCTGGAACCTCTTCTCTGTATTACATTTATGACTGCATGGCGAAAAAAAGCATGTTACCTGTGCAAAGAAACATGACATTTTCCACATTTAAAAGACAGTTTTTCCTTTGAAACTTTACAATCAATTTTCTCAAAAACTATAAGCTCTTTTTCAAATATTTTTTTCCTCTTGTACCCCCTCCCAAGGTGCACATACCCTGCTAATTTGGGGTATGTAGCATGTAAGGAAGCTTTACAAAGCACGAAAGTTCAGGTCCCCATTGACTTCCATTATGTTCAGAGTTCGGCGCGAACACACGAACATCGCGGCGATGTTCGGCGAACGTTCGCGAACCCGAACATCTAGGTGTTCGCCCAACACTAGTGACAGGAGGGGGAAGGTGGCAGAGAGGGCCCCGCAAAGGGAGGATGGCAGAAAGGTGGCAGAGAGGGGGTCAGCAAGAAAGGAAAGGGTGGCAGAGAGAGGTGGTAGTAGAGGAGGGGAGAGTAGATGAGAAATTCTAGCAACATGCTGAAGGTGATGGGAGAGAGTGGAAAGGTGGTGACAGGCTGCAGCATGGTGAGGGTGAGGAAAGGGTCATTCAGAGTGAGTGGGGGTTGTGAGAATTCTGGATGGGGGCGCAATAAAAGCCGGCGGGATAGTGTGTGTGTGTGTGGGGGGGGGGGGGGTCAGGGTGGCTGCAGCTAAAGTACTACCTGACATCCGATCCTCCAGCTCTGTGCAGTGAAGCTGCTATAGAAATTCTTCCCATCCCTCCCTCACCATAGCCCCCCTCCTCTGCCTGTGTGTGTGTATCAGAGCGCAACGTCTCTTACCAGCGCTGCTCCTGGACGTTCCCTCTGTGTTGAATCCGTGCAGGCAGAAATGATGGTACACCGTCCAGCCAGCAGCTCTCACTACTTCCTATTCTCTGTATGTCGCGTGTTTACACAGACATGCAGGGAGAGAAGGCAGAGAGCTGCCAGCTGCTGGCTGGACGGTGTACCATCATTTCTGCCTGCACGGAATTAACACAGAGGGAACGTCCAGGAGCAGCGCTGGTGAGAGACGTTGCGCTCTGATACACACACAGCAGTCCATGGTGAGCGATGGAAGAGTGAGCTCGGAGACCCCCCTCCCTGCATCCTCACTACACTGTGTCCGGAGTGTCACTCCCCCTACTAGTGCTGCTCACGCTAGTATCGCGTGAGTTCAGCAGCTCCAGACTTGAATCGCCGCCTCTGCCTCCTCCTGCCTATAATTAGGTCCCATGACCCTTTGCATCCCAGGACCGAACGCTGCGGCGTTAAATGCGCTGGGGGCGTGGCTTATTATTTTTATGAAGTTTTTATTGGGAAATATATTTAAAAAGAGCTATTTAAAGGGTTTAATGCCCCCAAAATATGTCCACCAGCACAAAAACATCCTAACTTGGTCTCGGATCCACTTTAAACAAACACTGTTCTGTAGTGATGATCGCAATGTGCAAAATATGATTTTGTGAAATTTTGCATACTTTTCATAATTACGATTACAACTGTAATGGAAAAATAGTGATTATGATCAACATTTGCAACATTTATGATTACAATTATGCAACATTTAGCGAAATTATGACCTTGCACAACATTTTCATAATTATGATTGTTTTTGTAATCATCATCGTTTTCATGACAATAGCTTTGTAACTATGAACATTTGCATAATTAGGAATATTTTTCAGGATTATCTTTTGTGTAAAACATGAAATTATGGTTTTATGTTACCCGTCATTTTCATGTAATTTTTTGTAATAATGCTCAATTACAGACTTAAGAATGAAACAGAAAATTATGATTTCACATAAAATTACAACAAAAAATAATGAATTTTTGAACACAGCTTGCATTCAAAACAGATGCAACATAATAGAGGATGTTGGCTTCCATAAATAGTTTGCAAGCAGATTGTTCTATACTAGACTATTTCACCGCATTGAGGGATCCTCATAGGGAGAGACCCTAACCTCTAATTACCAAAAAACATAGTATGAACCTGGGGGCATACATTCAGTCAGTATTATTACAGTGCCAGGGAAGCAGTGGCTTGGTCACAGTGACCATCACCCCCAAAAATCACGTCCAGGAGAAGCAGGCAGTGTACATATCCCATAAAATGACAGTAGTGGGGGGAGCAGCGGCTGGGTCAGAGTGACCATCACCCCCATAAATCCCGTTCAGGAGAAGCAGGCAATGTACATATCACATAAAATGACAGTGGTGGAGGGATCAGCGGCTCGGTCAGAGTGTCCATCACCCCCATAAGTCAGGAGAAACAGGCAGTGTACATATCCTATAAAACGACAGTGGCGGGGAAGGGGGGCAGCGGCTTGGTCTGTGTGATCATCACCCCCCATAAGTCAGGAGAAGCTGACAGTGTATAAATAAAAAAATAATCCAGAGGCAGATAGGAACATTGGCTTGGACACAGCAACCATGCTTAAAGGACAACTGTAGTGGGGGGGAAATGGAGGCTGCCAAATGTATTTCTTTTAAAACAAAACCAGCTGCCTGGCAGCCCTGCTGGTCTGCTTGGCTGCAGTAGAATTTGAATCAAACCAGAAACAAGCATGCAGCTAATCTTGTCAGAAATATGACACAAATATTAGAAACACCTGATCTGCTGCATGCTTGTTCAGGGTCTATGGCTAAAAGTATTAATGGTAGAGGATCAGCAGGATAGCAAGGAAACTGGTATTGCTCTGCCTCTAATACTTTTAGCCGTGGACCCGGAACAAGCATGCAGCAGATCAGGTGTTTCTGACATTATTGTCAGATCTGACAAGATTAGCTGCATGCATGTTTCTGATGTAAGTCAGAAGCTACTGCAGCCAAATTGATCAGCAGGACAGCCAGGCAACTGGTATTGCTTAAATGGAAATACATATGACAGCCTCCATATACCTCTCACTACAGTTCTCCTTTAAAAAATACTTTTGTTTTAGAGTAAAATCCAGCCTGCTGTAGCTTGTATTTGTGGAGATTTTCAAACCACAAACACACAGTAGACTGCAAATAGATGAGCAGTAGCTAGCTAAGCTCTCTCTACTCCTATCACATCCACTAACTCTTCCCAACAGAGGCTGGTGTGTCAGAGAGCTAGTCTTCTCAGGGGGCTGTCTGTTGTCTGATTGGTTGTAGTTGTTATATGGTTCCTGGGTCAATTCTTCTGCTAAGAATCATGGGAGGCCTAATATGGGGAGAGAAGACATTATTTCCTATCAATCTTCGAATGTTCATGCTAAGCACATGTTGAATATAGCAGTTATTTTCTAAATTTGCTATTTGGCGAAAATATGACACTTTTCCTTTAATTTTGCTATTTGGTAAAAAACGCAAGAATGTAAGCTTATTTTTGCAAAAATTCGGTGAAATCGAAAATGGTATTTTCGATGTGAAAATGACTTTGATGAAAATTTGCAAACAACACTGATCAGCCCTTGTGTTTCCTACTCGAGCATGTGCCTGCACCCTGGTCATGTATCTGAACCTAGCCTTGTTCCTAAATGTTCTCTGGGGAAGCAGGATCATGTATCCTGGTGTTCTGTTTTGTTGTCCATGACCTTATTTATTGCCCAGCACTGCCTAATAAGTTAGCACTTTATAAATAAAATAATAATAGAGGAGTAATAATAATAATAATAATAATAAAATGTTTAACTGTCAAACGTCTGCTTCTGTGTGAGCATACTCTAACCAACATGACTTTCTACATACTACATTTAGGACCCAGAATTATTCACTATTGCCAGCATTTAACTGACTATTTTAATGCCTCGTAGGGTTTGCATGACTTACTTAGTAAGGTGAACACATGGGGAAAAAATCCTGAAAGTACCTTTTTTTTTTGTCTGCGAACAATTTCCTGTGGGCTTGTGAATCTCAAGAATATGAAGCCAATTTTAACATTGGGGATTCACTCAAACTGCACCTGACATCAACTGCCAAATATGATATTTTCATTGGCAGAAGAAGAAGGACATACTTTAAAAGGACATACCTCAAAGTCAGTGTTGTAAATATTATTATGAGTGTGGTTGACAAGCAGGAGCTATCCACTCACATGGAAAAATAAGGACAGTATTAAAAAAAAATGTGCACACTAGGATATTGCTTCATATTGTAGCAGAAATTCAGGCACACTTGAATCGAAACCTAAAGTATTACTTGATGCCATAAAATGCACACTATTTCAGATGCTCACCCTCCTTGTTTTGAATAGTCACTCTGGGAGACTTACAACTTCTTACGCTAATATAAAAAAAAAAACTTCATAATTTTGAGATTTGCATATGATCCCTAACTCCACATATTCTCAGTTGGCCCTCCTAATCTGTCATGTAGGTACCAGGATTAGGGCTGTTTCTAAGCCACAGAAGTAAACATTTGAGTTGCCACCTGGTGGAGCTAGAGTTGCTTTGTGAAAAGCCTTTGGTCACAATCACTAATACAATCAACATGGTACTTGAGATGCAGATATGGGGATTAGATCTGTTTCTCCTCTCAGTAAGCCATTCCATCTATTACTGCACATCTCCTTGGCATCTTTATCAGATACTACTTCAGTTCACCATTTTTCATAACATAGCCTGCATTGGTCATTCTCACTTCCCCTACTTTCTTACGGTCGGTATCGGTTGTTTGTGTGTGGTTGTGGTTTTATACGGCACCGCGTTTATACATTTTGTCACACAATGGATTGCCCTCTATTTCTCCTTTTTCACCCCCAATGATTGAACCCATCAATTTATTGCCAATAGGACTGGGTTTACAATCATTGATCATTGAGTTTATGGTCTTGTACAAGATATATTTTTTGTCCTGGTATACACATTCTCATTATGGATCCTTTCTGCACACTTCATATTAATTTATGCACAATGATGCTTCTATTTTTTGTCTGACGGTGTTTCTGTTTAGCTGTTGCTGTTACTTGAGATTCAGTATAAGAGACAAGTTTAAAATTTAGAAATGTACACATGGTAAAGATTGTCAAATGCAAACACAAACATTATTACAGGTAGCACAAATCCCAACAACATCCCAAATGATTTTCAAAATGTTAAATGTACATTTAAAATCTGCCCTAAGTGTTTCAGGAATGGAGAAATGCAGATGAGTAACAGATTGAAAAGTTAATGTATTCAAGTACTGACAGTCACAGAAGTACAGATTCAATTTTGACTTTCTACTTCTTTCCTCAGAAGTCCTAGTAGGATTTTTTGTTGTTGATGTTTTTTTCCTCTACTCTACAAGTTTACCATGCTGCTCTTGTTCATGTTTGACAGTCCTGACCTGTCAGTGCAGGGGCTACAGCAAACCAGAAGTACGCTGTTCCACATGTGTCACTTGACCCTTAGGTAACATCTGAGATGCTAAGTGAAGCTAAGCGAAACCAGCTTAAAAGGTAATATCAAAGGTGTGTTTTGGGGACAGGTGCAATGTTACAATGTTAACATCAGATAGGGAGCTGGAAGGCATTAGAGAACTGGTATCTTTAAAGAGGAACTCCAGTGAAAATAATGTGATAAAATAAGTGCATCATGTTTACAATAATTATGTATAAACGATTTAGTCAGTGGTTGCCCTTTGTAAAATATTTTAAATCCCTGATTTATATTCTGACATTTATCACATGGTGACATGTTTACTGCTGGCAAGTGATGTAGCTGCTGCTTGCTGTATTGGCAGTTGGAAACAGCTGTAAACAGCTATTTCCCACAATGCAACAGGGTTCACAGACAGGAAACTGCCAAGAGTACGTACTCAGAATTTCTTTGTGGGAGGGGTTTCACCACAATATCCGCCATACAGCGCCCCCTGATGGTCTGTTTGTGAAAAAGAATAGATTTCTCATGTAAAAGGGGGTATCAGCTACTGATTGGGATAAAGTTCAATTCTTGGTCGAAGTTTCTCTTTAAGGTGGAAATTTACAGTTAGGCATCACATGGAGACAGTTAGGTTTAGGTATTAGGAAAAAGGTAATGTTTGGTATGGATTTTTGGGCTAGGCAATAGGAAAAAACAAAGAATGAGGGAGATAGGTAAAAGTTAAGCAAGAGGAGGTGAAACAATCTTGTGGAGAGGGAGAAATAATGAAAGCAACACTGAAATAAACATTTGCATAGCGGAAGTGCTAAACTCGCTCCAAAATCACCCATGTTGAATGTAAACTACTATTCCCTTTACAGCTCTCTGAAGTATTCAGAGCTGTTTTAGCATATATATTAAGTTACATTTCTAAATGTAGGCATTTCAAAGAATTCGAGGTAAGTTATATTGCACCTACATGTCCATCAATAGATAGTATTCAAGCATTAAAAAAGATGTAACAATTTCCTGGTAAATTTCTAAATGTAATTTTGCTACCTTAATGGAGTATTGTAACCCCTTACAAAAAAAAGAGTTGAACTTACCGGGGTTTCTACTGGCCCCCCTGCAAACGTCATGTGCCCATGCCGGTACAAAATGATGCTCCGGTCTTCTGCCGCGGTTTACGGTATTTGCGATTTAATGTGGCAAGCACACTAAACAAAGCTAACCATAGCAACCAAAAATATTATACAAAAAATACCGCATGCCAATAATCCAAAAAATGTTTAGTTTTATTAGAGACAAATCAAAAAATATAAATACAATTAAAACCGTTCAGCAAGATTATTATATAATCAATGAATACATCAAAGAATTATTCACATGCATGTGACAATCCACGCAAACCTATTTATCTAGTTCTAGGCTACATGCACATGTAGAAATATGAAGAGCCTGCATACAAAATAATCACTGCATGACAAACATAAATTATGTATAAACAAATGCCCACCTTACCCTGGATGTCAGAACAAGAAACGCCACCCGCCGCGCCTGCGCACATGCTTCGCAACCCACGTTGCTTCTACTGAGCTGATTAATGGAAGAGGAAGGGTCCCTATATACTGAATAGCCCACTGGGTAACGAGCAAGGGTGGCCATGCCCCCTGACATCACCACGGCACGCATCATAATTTTAATGTCGCAAGCCACTGCACCTGTCCGGCTGCGCGTGCCATTGTTTCCGCTGACATCACCAGGAGCTTCCTCTGGAGGTGCAGTAGTGTACCTGCACAGGAAGATCCCGGTGATGTCAGTGGGAGCGAGGACACGCACGGCCAGGGACGCACAGGTGCAGTGGCTTGCGCAAATAGTGGAAGTGAGATGTGTTTTGTATCAGCGCAGGCACAGAACGTCTGTGGGGCAGCCAGGAGAAGCCCCAGGTTAGTTCAACTCTTTTTTTTAAGGGGTTGCAGTACTCCTTTAAAACAGAAGGTACTTGCAATAATTCAGTTTTAGGTGTACAACTGTGATTTGCATATTCAAGAGTGTTGCATCATGGGAAACGACAGGTGCTCACTTGAAGCTAAATTAATTATCACAAATGCCTTCTGTTTTAAGAAGGCACAATTACATTTAGCATTGCTTTTTAATAGATGGCTTTTGGGTCTCTTTTAGCCCTTTATACTTTCTTAGTGGTTCTGGTTCACCATGAGCTGTCTGGGTGTTCCCTGGTCAATTTCAGTTAGAAAGTGTTGAAAAATGAAGTAAATTGTATGGAGTACATTTGAAATCGGCGCCGGTAGACTTGGACGCAGAATACAGCCGGTATAAGGCTGATCCTGCTTCTGCACAAGTCCGGGCCGTATAAATTACTATTCCCCCTCCAGGCCGCCATGGATGGTAGGGAATGAAATAATTCGGCTTACAGCTATTGCTGGAAGCCGAATTATTGTGATTTTTATGCAACCTCGGCTCCGTCTTCTGACGGCGCTGACGTTACTCACTGAGCGCCGCTATAGACTGATTCCTATTAAAGTCTATGGTGGCGCTGGCTGCGCCCAAATCTAGCAGCACCGAAAAGCACTGCATCCGATTGTATGGGCCAGAGAAGATGTGCATGAAAAGCTGACAGCAACTTATCATGTAATCACAACCAACCTTGCCCAGCTATAGATTTTGCAGAGACAGCTGCATGTCTGCCTTAGCCTGCAGTGCCACTAGCAGTTCTTCATTCGTGTAACTGCATAATTTTAGGGACATTTTTAATAGTGTATTAAAAATTCCACGAAGCTGGCACCACCGAATGTAGTAAAAAGCTCTTTATTCAAACGTCATTAAAATAACATTCAGTCAATAATAAAAAATGTAGCAATGGCGACAGCCCGCTGTTTCGAACTTGACGTCCTTTGTCAAGCCATACTGCTATCACTAAACATAAAACACACCTCCTTTAAATAGTGGTCAGTTTAAAGGAGGTGTGTTTTATGTTTAGTGATAGCAGTATGGCTTGACAAAGGACGTCAAGTTCGAAACAGCGGGCTGTCGCCATTGCTACATTTTTTATTATTGACTGAATGTCATTTTAATGACGTTTGAATAAAGAGCTTTTTACTACATTCGGTGGTGCCAGCTTCGTGGAATTTTCGTTACTGGGTCACTAGGTACTGTGACCATGAGCTAAGGCACACAAAGGTCTTCTTGCTTGGGTGCTTCTCCATTTTTGTAATAGTGTATTAATAAATCATCTGACCACCTCTTTGCCTTTTCATTGAAGCCTGGGTTAACCATTAATTGAAAACACCTGAAAAAGGTTGGCTCTTGGGTGCATGCTGTCATTTAGAAAATGACTTTTAATGTACCAAAAATACAGACAATAAAACACACTAAGCATAGAAATAAAACCATTTTGAGCATATTATGGGTTAACCCGTGTTTTTAAAATGAACATAACAGCTTCACTATAACTCATTTGAGGCATCCAGATTCCTCTTAGTGATATGGTTTATTGAAGTGAACACTAGAAACCTGCTGGAAACAGCTACACACATGCAGATATGATTAATTCCTTTCGATCATTATTAACACATAATCATTTGCACACGATTTAAAATTGTAACTTTTTTTTTTTTTTTTTTGGTGGAAGTTTTAAAGCCTCTTGCTAAGTTGATATTATGCAGACAGCACCAAAGATTATCGTGATTACAAATAAATTCGATAGTTACGTTGGCAAAGAAAATGTAGAAATGGTGAAGCTAAATTTTCCAAGTCTTTTCACGGCAGAATATGGATTGTGATATACTTTTTCATTTACGCAGGGCAGACTATTGTTTTGATATTTTCATTTGCTAAATGTTCCAAAGGGCTACAGACAGGATCATATTGTTATAAGATTATAATAATATTAGGTCAGTGCTGTATTGTATTTTTAGAGGGTATAATCTCCTTACAGTGCTGGCACATCGGGAAAATAAACTTTTTACATGATTGTTTCTTTAATTTTATAATTACTTTAAAATTAAAAGCATCTAAATATAAAACATTTATATCAGTGATTGAAACATTGATTTTAATAGCCATTAGGCAAGAAAGTGTTTATCTGCTCAGTGTATTAAATTGTACGGTGACAGATTTACTCTGAATATAATTTCTCTTGTCATTTTGAACCATGTTTTTTTTTTTCCGTTTCTGCTAACACATAAAATCCCCATGTTCTCATTAAATGTTTGTAAGTACCTGTTTTATTTATGCTGACTAAAGCACACTGACCTTGCAGAAGTGCATAAACTAGCTCATGCCCTTAAGGGATCATTAGGGTAAATATTAGTAAATTTTAGTGTGTGCGTGTTTGTGTGGACTTTCACATATATATTTGATCTTAGTCCATAGCAGTTGTCTTTTACCCTGCACAGTATAATTTATAGACAGCAGTTAGTAAAGGCAAATATTTTCACTACACAGTTCTGCTATTTTAACTATTGATTCGGCAGCCTACAACAACTGGCCAGTACAAGGTCGTCCATAATTGCCTCCCTCCAGTTTTCAAGCCTTCCCGAGGGAAAGTTCAAGTGAGATCCTCCTTACCTTGCATGTCCTTCTCCATAAACATTGCTATTGACTAACACTGCTGGGAAATGAACTGCAACATTTTATATGCTGTACAATTTCATGTAAATGCTTAGCTTTCACAACTGCTCGCCAGCTGTAAAGTGTAGTCTATTAATAGACTGTTCAGACTAAATTTATAGAATAAACATGGCTAACAAGATTTTTCAATTACTTACCATGTAGCAGAACAACTGTCTGTACTTTAGATGTACATCCACTAGTCCTCTAGTGAGTGATTTAAAGCGGAACTTCATCTCAGCTCTAAAAGATAAGCAACAGCATAATAATCTTTTAAAGAAAATAATTTCCTTGTTACAAATGATACAAATCCTGCAATAAATCTGCAGTTTGTCTACTTTCTGCTTTCATGGAAACATATTGTTAAAGCAGAATATAACCCTGCATTTCAACTTTGCTCTAAAACATTATTTACAGTATATTATATGCAACCAGCATTTTTTTTTTTACTAGACCAGCATTGGAAGGGTTACACAGGGCTTTAAAGTCCCTAGAGATTTCTGCAAACGCATCCGAACTTCAGTTAGATACTTTTTGTTTACAAATATGTATCTTTTAAGTGTTTATTGTGACTCATCTCTCTCACTGAGAAGGAGCTTGGAGGACAGCCAAAGAGTGTGTAACTGTTTATCAATAGATACATCTAACTAAATAGAATGTAACTATCTGAACGTCTGCACGGAACTTAAAACCTCTGTGTTTAACCCTTCCAATGCTGGTCTAGTAAAAAAAAAATGCTTTTTGCATATAATATGCTGTAAATAATGTTTTAGAACAAAGTTGAAATGCAGGGTTATATTCCGCTTTAACATCCTGTATTTACAAATAAACTCTCTGCTGTGGCAGGCAGCTGACACAGCTAAGGGATCAAATTACAAATTGTGCTTAGTCACAAATGAGGGGAAATTAGACAGACTGAACTCTCTAAGTATATTTATCTATGTTTTCCTTCTGTCCAGTGCACAAGTTCAGGTCCACTTTAATGTACATTATAAATGTAATGTCATAGTTTACCCTTATAATATGTGAACAGGATTGCTACCTATGAAGCAAAAATTATTATGCATCCCTAAGTGATCTGATTTATAACAAAATTAAACTTGTTTTTTCATCTTCCATGTAAGCAGTGGTCAGTGACCTAGATCAGGAAATGAGTGCATAGTGCATAGATCTCTGTTTCTATTCAGGTAGGGGAGAGGGGATGAAATGGATAACTTTTGTAGTGATTCATAATAATATATAATGCAGCAGGGGTTTACTAGCCATGCTGTACACAATTAGGAGATATTGGGAGAGCTAGCTGTAAGCAAAGGGCAATTGCCTATCACTAGTGGTGCTCAAATACCCCTTTTCAAAATTCGAGTTAGGTCGAATTCGAATAGTAAATTATTCTAGATCAGTCGAATATTCGAGTCGAATCATTTTTACTATTCGATTCGACCTCGGAATTCGAGCTCACTATTCGAGTTGGTATTCGAGCTCATTATTCGAGCTGACTATTCGAAATGGCCTTAAATAGCTTCCAACACTTGTTTTGAGGGTGAATGATGCAAGAAACCTCTTTTTTTCCAAGTAACAACAGCAAGTGATTATGTGGGGATGTTCCTTTAAAAAAAAAAAGTTGAAAAGAGAAGTTGTGTCCAGAAATTTGTTCAGTACTGTATATACTTCTTCTTCTTCTTCTTCTTCTTCTTTATCTTCTATATCTTCTTCTTCTTCTTCTATATCTTCTTCTTCTATATCTTCTTCTCCTATATCTTCTTCTATATCTTCTTCTTTTATATTGTCTTCTTCTTCTTCTTCTTCATCTTCTTCATCATCATCTTCTTCTTCTTCATCTTCTTTTTCTTCATCTTCTTCATCTTCTTCTTCATCTTCTTCTTCATCTTCTTCTTCATCTTCTTCTTCATCTTCTTCATCTTCTTCATCTTCTTCTTCTTCTTCTTCTACATCTACTTCATCTTCAACTTCTTCATCTTCTTCTTCTTCTTCATCTTCTTCATCATCTTCATCTTCTTCATCTTCTTCATCTTCTTCTTCTTCATCATCTTCATCTTCTTCTTCTTCATCTTCTTCATCTTCTTCATCTTCATCTTCTTCATCTTCTTCTTCTTCTTCTTCATCTTCTTCATCTTCTTCTTCATCTTCTTCTTCTTCATCATCTTCTTCTTCTTCATCTTCTTCATCTTCATCTTCTTCATCTTCTTCATCTTCTTCTTCTTCATCATCTTCATCTTCTTCTTCTTCATCTTCTTCTTCTTCATCATCTTCATCTTCTTCTTCTTCATCTTCTTCATCTTCTTCTATATCGTCTTCTTCTTCACTTATTTCTCTTTTCAAATTTTTTTTTTAAAGAAATGCAGCTATTTTTGAGCGTAACAAATAGCTGGTGGCGCACGCATGTTGGAAGCGCCATTGTATGTGCTCCCTGGCAGTGGAAACACACAGACAGCAGGAGGTAAATTCAGCAGCAGGAGGAGGAGGATGAGTGTGTGGCAGCAGGCAGTCAATGAGGCAGGCAGCGTGACATAATAGCCCTGGTACCTAGCGGTGATACCAGGGCTGTAAATAAACACAGCAGGCAGGAGGTCCCAGACAGCGGTCGTGCAGCCCACATTGTATCCAATACACAACTGGGACAACACAGTTTTCAACCCGGGCACCTCAGAAAAATTAAACCTTTTTTTTTTTTTTTATGGTTTTGTAGTTTTGGTTTTACAACCAATTACACAGATATAGCTATTTTTTGACGTAATAGCTGGTGGCAGAGTGGCAGCAGAAGGTAAATCTGTGTACCCTGGCGTTGGGAAACACAGACAGACAGACAGCAGCAGCAGCAGCAGGAGGAATGGAGGAGTAATGTGAGCAGCTATTGTTTGACGTAATAGCTGGTGGCAGAGTGGCAGCAGAAGGTAAATCTGTGTACCCTGGCGTTGGGAAACACAGACAGACAGCAGCATCAGCAGGAGGAATGGAGGAGTAGTGTGAGTGTGGCAGCAGGCAGGCAGCGTGACATAATAGCCCTGGTACCTAGCGGTGATACCAGGGCTGTAAATAAACACAGCAGGCAGGAGGTCCCAGACAGCGGTCGTGCAGCCCACATCGTGTCCCATACACAACTGGGACAACACAGTTTTCAACCCGGGCACCTCAGAAAAATTAAACCTTTTTTTTTTTTTTATGGTTTTGTAGTTTTGGTTTTACAACCAATTTCACAGATATAGCTATTTTTTGACGTAATAGCTGGTGGCAGAGTGGCAGCAGAAGGTAAATCTGTGTACCCTGGCGTTGGGAAACACAGACAGACAGACAGCAGCAGCAGCAGCAGGAGGAATGGAGGAGTAATGTGAGCAGCTATTGTTTGACGTAATAGCTGGTGGCAGAGTGGCAGCAGAAGGTAAATCTGTGTACCCTGGCGTTGGGAAACACAGACAGACAGCAGCATCAGCAGGAGGAATGGAGGAGTAGTGTGAGTGTGGCAGCAGGCAGGCAGCGTGACATAATAGCCCTGGTACCTAGCGGTGATACCAGGGCTGTAAATAAACACAGCAGGCAGGAGGTCCCAGACAGCGGTCGTGCAGCCCACATTGTGTCCAATACACAACTGGGACAACACAGTTTTCAACCCGGGCACCTCAGAAAAATTAAACCTTTTTTTTTTTTTTATGGTTTTGTAGTTTTGGTTTTACAACTAATTACACAGACAGATATAGCTATTGTTTGACGTAATAGCTGGTGGCAGAGTGGCAGCAGAAGGTAAATCTGTGTACCCTGGCGTTGGGAAACACAGACAGACAGCAGCATCATCAGGAGGAATGGAGGAGTAGTGTGAGTGTGGCAGCAGGCAGGCAGTGTGACATAATAGCCCTGGTACCTAGCGGTGATACCAGGCCGTAAATGAACACAACAGGAGGTCCCAGACAGCGGTCGTGCAGCCCACATCGTGTCCAATACACAACTGGGACAACACAGTTTTCAACCCGGGCACCTCAGAAAAATTAAACCTTTTTTTTTTTTTTTTTTATGGTTTTTTGGTTTTGTTTGTAAAACAAATTACACAGATATATATATATTGTTTGACGTAATAGCTGGTGGCAGAGTGGCAGCAGAAGGTAAATCTGTGTACCCTGGCAGTGGGAAACACAGACAGACAGCAGAAGGGCAGTGCACAGCAGCCCACTGTAGGTGTAAAATGTGTGGCTGCAGTCGACGTAATAGTCAAAGTGAACCAGGCTGGCTTAGTGAGCAGGAGCCAGGAGGTGGTAAAGGGTGGTAAGGCACATTAACGATGGTTCTTAGCCAGTTTATGTCCCCCTCTCGCCGACAACAGGGGCCAGGAACTCGCCTTCCACCCACGCCTGGTTCATCTTGAGAAACGTCAGTCTGTCCACAGACTTGTGAGACAGACGTGAGCGTTTCTCGGTGACCACACCACCAGCTGCACTGAAGCAGCGCTCGGACAGCACGCTGGAAGGGGGGCAGGACAGCACTTCCAGGGCGTACTGCGCCAGCTCGCTCCAGATCTCCAGGCGCTTGACCCAATACTCCATGGGATCAACAGGGGCATCGCTGTCAAGCCCGCTGTAGGACCCCATGTAGTCAGCCACCATGCGGGTCAGGCGCTGGCTGTGACCGGTGGAGGATGCTGCTGCATGCACCTCCTCTCTAGTCACTGCTGCCGGAGCCTCTACAGTCCTGTAGAGCTCGTGGCTGAGAGACAGCAGGTCTGTGGGGCGCGTGCTGCTGGATGCAGGCACCTGCTGCTGCCTCTGTGCTGGCTGCTGGACAGTGGGGGTGGAAGGCTGGGGGAAGGCTTCCTCCAAGCGCTCAACAAGGGCCTGCTGCAAGCTCCTTATTTGATGCGCTGGGTCTCCTCCTGCAGGCGGCAGGAACTGGCTCAACTTCCCCTTGAGGCGTGGGTCCAACATCATGCTGATCCAGATGTCCTCCCTCTGCTTCATCTGGATCACCCTGGGGTCTCTGCGCAGGCACGTCAGCATGTGCGCTGCCATTGGGAAGAGGCGGGCCACGTCTGCTGGCACATCGACGGCAGTGCTGCTGTCCTCATCCTCCTCCTCTGCCTCGTCAGCCTCATCCTCTCTCCACCCCCGCACCAACTCAGCTGCACTGTGCTGCTCCCCCTCATCAGCAGCAAGGTCAGGGACCTCCACCAAGTCCTCCTCCTCCTCCCCCTCAGAGGTGGACTGTGCATCTGCTTGCCGCTCCTGCTGGTCCAAGGCTGCCGCTCCCTGTTCCAGCAAAGCATCGAGGGCCCTGTTCAGCAGACAAACCAGGGGCACCCACTCGCAGACCATAGCATGGTCCCTGCTCACCATGTTAGTGGCCTGCAGAAAGGGAGCCAGCACTAAGCACACCTGCTGCATGTGCCTCCAGTCATCATCGGGGACGATGGACGGGATGTTGCTGGTCTTGTCCCTTCTCTGAGCGGCGGAAACAGTGGCCAGGGCAAGGTACTGTTTGACAGCGTGCTTCTGTTCAACCAGACGCTCCAACATCGCCAGGGTGGAGTTCCAGCGAGTCGGAGCGTCAAGGATCAGCCGATGGCGTGGCAGATCCAGCTCCTTTTGCACGTCTTCCAGGCTCGCACAGGCTGCAGCCGAGCGCCGGAAGTGACGCACAACGTTCCTTGCCGTTTCCAGCAGTTCGCCCATCCCCTGGGAGGTGCGCAAGAACTTCTGCACCACCAGGTTCAGCACGTGGGCAAGACAGGGGATGTGGGTCAGGTTTCCCCTGTCTATTGCGGCAACCAGATTGGCCCCATTGTCGGCCACCACCTCTCCGACTCTGAGGCCTCTGGGGGTCAGCCAAATCCTCTCCTGCTCCTGGAGTTTGGCCAACACATGGGTTGCCGTCAGCTTGGTCTTCCCAAGGCTGACCAAGTGCAGCAGCGCTTGGCAGTGGCGGGCCTTCACGCTGCTGCTGAGGCGGGGGGTTTGGCCAGGTGTGCCGGAGGATGGCAGAGGATCGGAGGAACCTGCTGCAGTTCCCCTGACCCTGCGGGGTGGCACCACCCACTGTGTTGCTGCTGCTGCTGTGCCCGCTGCTGCTCTCCCATCCTCACCTCCTTCCACCAAGCTGACCCAGTGGACAGTGAAGGACAGGTAGCGGCCTGTCCCGAAGCGGCTGCTCCAGGAGTCCATGTTGACGTGGACCCTTTCACCAACCGCGTGCTCCAGCCCTCGCTCCACATTGGCCATCACAAAGCGGTGCAGTGCAGGAATGGCCTTGCGGGAGAAAAAGTGTCTGCTGGGGAGCTGCCAGTCTGGGGCTGCGCAAGCAAGCAGCGCACGAATGTCGCTCCCCTCCTGCACGAGCGTGTACGGCAGGAGTTGGGAGCACATGGCCCGTGCCAGCAAGCCGTTCAGCTGCCGCACGCGACGGCTGCTGGGAGGCAGAGCCCTAACCACCCCCTGGAAGGACTCGCTCAAAAGGCTCTGGCGTGGCCTTTTGCTGGCACGGGAATCAGCAGACACAGCGGAGGAGGCCACTGAGGACTGGCTGCCAGAACAGGCCTCAGTGTCGGCGGCAGGAGTTGCAGAGGGGGGAGGAGCAGTGCGTTTCCGCACTCCTGCTGGTGCTGCTGGAGGAGCAGGAGGGCGGGTGGCTGCTGTTGCTGCTGCTGCTGAAGGCTGTGCAGTGATGGGTGTGGTGCCACTGCCAGCACCAGATGCCTTCAGCCTCTGGAACTCCTGATGCTGGTGGAAATGTTTCGCAGCAAGGTGGTTGATGAGCGAGCTGGTGCAGAACTTTAAGGGGTCTGCACCTCTGCTCAACTTCCGCTGACAGTGGTTGCAAGTGGCGTACTTGCTGTACACTGTGGGCATGGTGAAAAAGCGCCAGATTGGTGACAGAAACATCCCCCTACGGCATGGAAGCGCTGCTGCCTGTCTCCCTGTGGTGGTTTGGGGGGGGCTTGGGGGGCTTGGGTGCGGCTGGTGGTGGTACTGGCAGATGCTGCTGCTGCTGCTGCTGAGCCTGAGACACCAGCAGGCTGTGGGACCTGCCTACTGCTGCTGCCAATGCTTGCAATGATGCGCCTCCTTGCAAGGCCCACAAGAGCATCCTCCTCCTCCTCCTCAGAGCTGCTGAGGACGACATCCCCTGGAGGTGGTGGCACCCAGTCTCTGTCTGTCACCGGGTCATCAACATCCTCCCCCTCCTGAAACATGTCCTGCTGGGATGAGGACCCCCCAAACTCCTCTCCTGATGCATGGATGGGCTGCTTGACTGTCGCCACAGTCTTGCTGTCCAATCCCTCATCCCCCAAAGTGCCCATCAGCATCTCCTCCTCAAGATCGCCAACAACAGCAGACAATTTACTCATGATGCCTGGGGTCAAAAGACTGCTGAATGACAGGTCGGCGAGTGACGGTGAACTGGCCTCCTCCCCAGACCCTGCTGGGCGGCTGCTGCGAACAGGGGTGGTGGTGGTGGTGGTGAGGGTGGAGGCCTCAGATGCAGAGCTGATGGCGGGCTGCTCATCCTCCGTCATGAGTTGCACCACAGTGTCTGCATGCTTTTCCTCAATGGGACGTTTCCGACCCGGCTGGAGGAAAATCGGAGCAGGTGCTACACGCTGCTGCTGCTGTGTCTCTGCAGCGTGAGTTGCAGATGCTCCTGCTGGGCGGCGCCCAAGGCGTCCACGGCCAGTGGCTATGGGAGGAATGTTAGCCACTGACGCTGCTGCTGCTGCTGCGGAACTGTGCATGGTGGCGCGCCCGCGCCCGCGGCTTGCCACAATGCTGCTCCCTCTCCTCCTGATTCCCTTGCTGCCCTTCCCCTTGCCCAAACCACGCTGGCTGCCACTTCCAGACATCTTCGATGTTTTGGGCGTATAGACAAAAGTTTTTTAAAAGGGCGGGTGAAAAGTGGGGTACTTTAATGGAGTGGGTTGGTGGGTGAGGTGACTGAGTGAGTGTCCCTAGTACAGTAAGTAAGTAGTAACAGTCAGGAAGTACAACTAGCAGTTACAACTTACAATCATCAGTAGTAATCACAAGTAAATTTAGTGTGTGTACACTACAGACAGTGAGTGCACGCACGCGCAAACACGCGCAGGAGCTAGCCTATGAACAGTGACTGAGTGAGTGTCCCTAGTACAGTAAGTAAGTAAGTAGTAACAGTCAGTAAGTACAACTAACTAATTACAATAATCAATCAGTTATCAGAAGGAAATAGAGTGTGTGTAGTGTGTACACAGACAGTGAGTGCACACACGCAGGAGCTAGTAGCCTATGAACAGTGACTGAGTGTCCTAGACTCCTAGTACAGTAAGTAGTAACAGTAAGTACAACTAACTAATTACAATAATCAATCAGTTATCAGAAGGAAATAGAGTGTGTGTAGTGTGTACACAGACAGTGAGTGCACACACGCAGGAGCTAGTAGCCTATGAACAGTGACTGAGTGTCCTAGACTCCTAGTACAGTAAGTAGTAACAGTAAGTACAACTAACTAATTACAATAATCAATCAGTTATCAGAAGGAAATAGAGTGTGTGTAGTGTGTACACAGACAGTGAGTGCACACACGCAGGAGCTAGTAGCCTATGAACAGTGACTGAGTGTCCTAGACTCCTAGTACAGTAAGTAGTAACAGTAAGTACAACTAACTAATTACAATAATCAATCAGTTATCAGAAGGAAATAGAGTGTGTGTAGTGTGTACACAGACAGTGAGTGCACACACGCAGGAGCTAGTAGCCTATGAACAGTGACTGAGTGTCCTAGACTCCTAGTACAGTAAGTAGTAACAGTAAGTACAACTAACTAATTACAATAATCAATCAGTTATCAGAAGGAAATAGAGTGTGTGTAGTGTGTACACAGACAGTGAGTGCACACACGCAGGAGCTAGTAGCCTATGAACAGTGACTGAGTGTCCTAGACTCCTAGTACAGTAAGTAGTAACAGTAAGTACAACTAACTAATTACAATAATCAATCAGTTATCAGAAGGAAATAGAGTGTGTGTAGTGTGTACACAGACAGTGAGTGCACACACGCAGGAGCTAGTAGCCTATGAACAGTGACTGAGTGTCCTAGACTCCTAGTACAGTAAGTAGTAACAGTAAGTACAACTAACTAATTACAATAATCAATCAGTTATCAGAAGGAAATAGAGTGTGTGTAGTGTGTACACAGACAGTGAGTGCACACACGCAGGAGCTAGTAGCCTATGAACAGTGACTGAGTGTCCGAGACTCCTAGTACAGTAAGTAGTAACAGTGAGTACAACTAACTAATTACAATATTCAATTACAATAATCAATCAGTTATCAGAACTTGGAAATAGAGTGTGTGTAGTGTGTACACAGACAGTGAGTGCACACACGCAGGAGCAGCTAGTAGCCTATGAACAGTGACAGTGAGTGTCCTAGTACAGTTACAGTATATAACTACAATACTAATACAATCAGTAGTAAAGGACAGCAGAAATACTGGTATAGATGAGAGAAATAAACAGAGGACAGGAGGACAGCTGCCCACACAGGCAGGCCCTGAGGTCTAAAGCTGTAAGCCTGCAGCAGCTGGCCTGTCTCTATGTAACACAAAAGCTACTAACTAAAATACAATGTCTAACTAACTAACAACAATATAGGTGTGTATAGGAGGTGTATGTGAGCAAAAACGCTAGGTAAATGACCACAATAAAGCTCTTGCTAAGCCAAAGCACAAAGGAGCAACTCTCTCTCTATGCAAGTCTCAGGCAAGGACGGAGAAACGTAACATGGCGGCCGCTATTTATAGGGTAGGGGCTGGCCAGGGTCCCCCTCTGTGATTGGCTGCCGTCAGAGGGCCTGGGAGCCCTCTGATTGGCTCTAAGGACATCAATCTGGGCTATGACGCTATTCGAGCTCGGTACCGAGCTCGAATAGCGCCGTTTGCTCGAATAGCTCGAATAGTGAATGGGCTATTCGAGTGTACGTGAATAGCCCATTCGAATAGCTGCAGCTATTCGGAGCTCGAATACCGAGCTCGAATAGCTGAAAAAGAGCTCGAATATTCGAGCTACTCGAATATTCGAGCTCTGCTGAGCACCACTGCCTATCACACCACATATTAGAGGGTACACTAACAAAGCATGCCTAACACATGCTTTTTATATTAATTTAGTCAGCTCCTGGTTAAATAAAGAATAAATGGAATTGTGGAGTATTGTGTTAAATATCAGGGCCCCTATTCAATGAATATATCTCCTGACTTTTCTCACAGGATATGTTGTCACACCTTATTAATAAATTAAATTTTAAGCCCCGATCAAGCAAGGAAATACTCAAAACAAGTTTGGTGTTACTTTTTTTATCAATTTTTTTTTTACTTTTTTCAATTTCTGCATACTGAAAAGTTAGTTTGTGTATAGTATAAAACATTATTTCCTGTGAGGAAAGTCAAGAGAAATGTTTATTGAATGAGAGCTTAGGACATTCACTAATACCTACCCTACCCAAAAAATTAAAATAATCCCCAGCAGCAGATGGACCTAGATTTTCCATCCAGTCAGATAGATCAAATTGATCGAAAATGATCTAAATTGGACGCAAATTGAACGGTTGGCCATCGATTTCTGATCGATCGATTTGATAAAATTGATCGATCAATAGCTGAAATTTACCAGTGTAAGGACCCCTTTACTCGTATATCTGTTTAGTCATGTGTACAGTATTTTAGTTGTGGAAGAGACACTAGACAAGAGCTGAGAGTTTCATGAATGGCTTCTCCATACCCACCACTTTGAGGTAATGCACAGCTGACACATTTTTTTACATGATCACGTAGCCACTACTATGGGTGCAATATTGTATCAAGCAATTAAGCAATGTAACACTAGATGGAAATGTAGTTTCCATTGATGAACTCAAAAGCACATTTTAATTACGCTAGAAAATGTTGTTTATTTTCTAAAATCACAGCTTGCTCTTAATGCACATTTACTACAGAAAGTCATGTTTACAGTTTTATAAAATGCTCGTAAGATTGGCTTTGAAACAACTAAATTTTACCCTAAATTTAAAACTATAATACATTATTTACATGTTCTAGTGGAATGAACATGATTATTGGAAGAGAGTGGAGGTTGTCTTCTACAAGAGGGTTAAAAAATATTATTTAGGACATATGCCACTATGGAAGAGAGAAACTAAAACTAGCAGCAATAGACTTTTATTGCAATAAACTCCCGAATAAAATAATAAATTAATCACTTCCTTTATTTTATAACCCCTCCACAGATTCAAGACAAGCAAACTATTAATTTGCCTCATCATTTAAGACATCTGCTTTGTGGATGGCAATTTGTTTTCAGCAATCTTCAGAAACAGGTTATTTCTCTTTTCATTGATTATATCACTATAACAGTGAGTCACTTACACGTTCATCTTTAATGTACCTTAAAACAGCTTGGAAATGTCAAGATTTTCTGTATTTTTGGGGTTATACGACTCACTTTTTCTCCCCCAAAAGTGAGGAAAAAAGTTCCTGCATCTTATAGTCCAAATGCAGGAACTGCATGGGCATAGTGCCCTGTACTGTGCCCATGCAGGGGGACAAATGGAGGACACATGGGGACACAAAAGGGGCATAGAAGGGGACACAAGGGGGACAGAGGAGGACACAGGAGACACAAGAGGTACAAGGGGGCATGAGGTACAAAGGAGGCATAATACACAAGATGCCCCTTCACCACGGATGCACCAGTTTAATATATATTTTCCCCTTGCTTTTGTCCTCTAAACCTAGCTGCGTCTTATGATCAAGAGTGTCAGGAGAGTCCGAAAAATACAGTATTATTTTTTTAAGCCTGGAGGCAAATTAGACATTTAGGGGCATATTAAAGAAAAAAGGTCTGTAAAATGTATATGTTCAAACAGTGCACATAATGTTTACCTGACTTTACATAATCTAAGTAGTTAGATACTTAAGCAGTATAAGGGCTGGTTAACACTACCAATGCTTTTTAAGCACAAGTGATTTTAAAAGCTCTTGCAAATGTAGTGCTATGCAGGATTTTTGGATTTTTATGAAATCACATTGCTCCACTGAGAACACACACATAGCATTCCATTAGCAAGTGCTTTTCAAATCACAAGTGCTTAGAAAAAGTGCTTGCAGTGTGAACCAGCCCTAACTCGCGTAACACAAACACATTTTACATTGTCTTTTAAACATGCAATGTAGGAATTGCATGTATAACGCTAATAACACTGTTTCCATAACCTGCCACCTACATTGCAAAAAGACCATTAAAATTTATGTGTGCTGTCTGCTATTACTAATCTTTTGTGAATATTCCCCTTTAGTTTCTCAGGCCATTAGCCTAACTGGAGCCACTACGGGGATTTTTGCTGAGTTCTACAATCAAATTCACTTCCCTTTGTTTGACATATTAGAGGGGGAAAAAATCTATTTAATCATGTATAACCTCAGAAATATTCTAGTAGATTAATGACCGAGGAATTAAAAAACACCAGTGCCGAAATTCTAGTGTATGTACAGTGACCTCTTATACCTCTGGGCATAGTGCCTGTTGGATTGCCTTGGCTAGGTGCATTGTTCTTCACTATCATCCCACCTACATTGTGATGCTCCTCATGCACCGCTCCATTGGCCCTCCACCACATAGCAACAGAATGTGTTGCTATCCTCCAGTCTGTACAGCCTCAGCTATGCAGTGTTGCATGCAGGATCAAGTCCTTATTCCTGCCAAGCAATAGCCTTCATGTGGAGGCTTAAGGATAAAGTGGCCAAATAAATTCGTTATATTCCTGGCAAGTAGATACATAATTAGCTTTCTATTTAGAGAAAAGTACTCATGCCGCTGTACTAATATAAAAATGCTAGAGCAAGTCTTGTTTTTCATTCTGTTATCTTGTTTGGTTTCAGAAAGCTAAGTTTGTTAAACTTATAGTGCAGATAATGGTAGGCTGATGCTTTTCTGGGGTAGCATATATACCTATGTGCTGCCTCATCCTTGGTTCTCCTGTACATACATGGGCAGAACTAGGCCATTTTTAGAGTCTGAATCAGGAAATGAAAAGCTATTGCCTTTTCTCTGTGTTTAGAAAGCACTGAACTTTCAGGTAAGAAAGCTTAGCATATTAGTAAGACTTATTAAAAACATCTAGAGCAACACTCAAGATGTAGAAGGTCTGAGGATCACAATCCTAATATTCAGCGTAACTGTAAAAAGGTCCATCACCACAGGAACAAACACCTTGTGCACTTCCCGCCAGGGCTGGTTCTCTCATGAAGCAAGGTGAAACATTTGCATCAGGAGCAGAGATTGCAGGGGGAGCATGTTTGTACAGTGTGTTTACACTAGCAGCATGCAGTTAGATTAGGAGGAGAAGTGGAGAAGTGGAAGGAGAGAGGAGAACTAGGTGAAGAGGTCATCATTAACGAAAAGCAGCTTGTTGTGCTGTGTGAGGAGTCTGACAGTGAGTGAGGGGAGGCAGGACTGACTGATGAGGAATGGAGTGGCTGAGGGTGAGCAGTGTGTTTGTCACAGACTCACAGCCAGCTAGTGTGCTATTGTGCAGTGGTGGGCCGATATTTTGCATATGCGAAATTTCACATCAAAATTTGCATTTACGCATTGTAATCGTAATGCGAAATTGCAGAAAAATCTTAATTGATTTCATATGTAATAGTAGTATTTCATAATTTCGCATAATTTTTCACGTAATTTTCATGTAATTTTGCGAAAATTTGTACCGACTTTAGCGGTTAATAGCAAATCCCCCATACATGCTATTGCTACCAAAATTGGTATATATGTTAAGGAGAATAATAGGTACAAGTCAGAAAAAGATTTTTTTTCAAAAAGACATTGTAGTTTTTGAGAACATTTATTTTAAAAATGCAAAGAAAAATGTTTTTTAACCTGACATTTTTCAAAGTTTAAAAAACATTTTTTCTTTGCATTTTTAAAATTGATTTTCTCAAAAACTATAAGGTCTTTTTGGAAAATTCTTTTCTGTTTTGTACCCACTATTCCCTTTAACATAGGTAGCAATTTTACGAAAATTACGCAAATTTTAATGCAAAATTATGAATGACTATGAAATCAATTTAGTTTGCAAATCGTAATGACGCATAGGCGTACTTGCAAAACTGTATGCAAAATTTTGCGAAATCGTAATTTTGCTGATTACGATCATCACTGCTATTGTGTTGAGCTGCAGCATGTCATTAGAGAACATTAAATGAAGAAGAGTAAATTGTTGGGTGCTGTGCGATCATTCCAAATCGGGGGCTGGGGGGAACGCATCCTCACACGTTTGCCTCAGGTAGCAAAAGTCTAGAACTAGTCCTGCTTCCCCCAAGGATTAATGACTCACCAAACCCTCTAGCCGAAATCATGTCAGACAGCACGTGTTGGATGTTAGGCAATCTCTTAGCCTCTCTGGCAAGCTGCTGCTTCTACTGTATCCTTATCCTCTTATCACCGTCAGTACACCTCACAGGAAAAAACAAAAAGCTCCTCATAGCATTAAAAGCACAGTCTCTTTAATGGTAGAAACTTAAAGTCCAATTCAGCTGTCAGTATTATTGCTGGCAAACAACATGTGACACAAGTGGATAGGAGTATTAACTCTGCCGGATACAGCTCCTAGAGCTGAGGATAAACTGTGTCAGCTAGAATGAGCTTGAACCTCCAATTTTCAGTTCGCGAACCGCAAATGCGAACTTCCGCAAAAGTTCGGTTCACGTGAACTTCCGCGAACCGCAATAGACTTCAATGGGGAGGCGAACTTTGAAAACTAGAAACACTTATGCTGGCCACAAAAGTGATGGAAAAGATGTTTCAAGGGGTCTAACATCAGAGTTTTTGCATGGATGAGTGGGATAGATGCCAAAGGTCCCGGGGAAAAATCTGACGCAAATCAGTGTTTTAAGGGCAGAAATCACATTGAATGCTAAATTGCAGGCCTAATGTGCTTTAAAACATCTTGCATGTGTATACATCAATCAGGGAGTGTAATTAGAGTACTGCTTCACACTGACACACCAAACTCACTGTGTAACGCACTACAAACAGCTGTTCATGTAGTGACGGCCGTGCTGGGCTGGTGTGCACCATGATGAGAGTGCAGGTGATGGTGGCTTTCCAGCCCATATGCTCGCCGGGCTGAGGAAGCTCAATGACACAACAGAGACTGTCCAGCTGATCAAATTTGGTCTGTCCACAATGAAGCAATGACCTTATACAGATATGCTGTGTGGGGAGTGTTATAAACTGTTCTTATATCACCTTGCTTCGACACCAGTAACTTCTTACAGTTACGTCTCACAGACTGTGAGATCACTTGACTCTCCACACCGCAAACAGGATATAGACTTTCTCAGGCTTCTCCAATGTTTCCGTTATTTATTCAAGTCACAGAAAGACAGATAGATACAGTCATCATATCCTAGCTATGCAAATCTTCATGTTGCATTATAAGCTCATGATTAGACTCCCTACCGAAGTCTATCAGGTACCTTCTTCCTACCTACGTTACACTAAACTACCTATGTACATAGCATACATTATATCAGCTTACATAAAGGAATAACATGCTTAGAGGTCCAAGTCGGCCTTGCGAGCTAGTGCAGAAGGAAGAAGCAGAAGTGAGTTCCCCATCGCTCGCTCCAGATTTAATACCGACTAGGAAAGAGTTAAATATGACATCATCTTCGCCACCCCCTATATCAGTCTATTGGTGGACCCACTCGTGGTGTCATCATACCCGCCTACTCGATTAATAATCAATGAGGCACTTGACCCAGATGCAGGACCGTGGATGTTTAGTAAACATGGCCAATGTTTTCTGTTCCTGTTGAGGTCAGAGTGGCCGATGGCCTTCTGTTAGGAACATGTTCTCAGTATCTGCGTGTATCTTCTGCTACACGCAGACCCTGAGATGCCTCTGCCTGCATCACCAACCCTCTATCTATTTTAAAGGCATACACTGCGGACAAGCCTTTTACATAAAACTCAGGCCAAGTAACTGAGGCCTACTTAAATTATAACAATCCCCCCTAAAACAGCTTGACCCGCAGATCCCAGCGTCTGAACCTCCCAGTACCTGGTTTCTTTCTTGTATGTTTCACTTTTCGATGTTCGTGCTCACACAACTTCTCTGCTCTAGGCGATTACCCCTGGAAGAGAGAGAGCAAGACCTCTTGGTCTTCCTGTAACCAGGCTCTCTGGGGAGGCCCTACTTCTAAGTCCCTCAATACCACATGCTCAGCATTTGCGTCACTTGCGTATCACTCACAAACTTGCATGACCACAGAAAAGTGAAACTCGTTTGGTTGTTACAAAACGGAGCAGTGCCAGGTGCCTTCTAAAAGAGCGCCTTTATACAAACAGCTCCTAGGTACTACTTAACCTATACCCGTAACCCTGTATATCCCTTAATTTAAACTATTGGTTCCGGAGATTGTTTATGAGGCACCAATCTCTGGACCAGGTTAATTTATTTTACGTAATTTTAACCCGCAACCTCACCTGGATAATGATGCCTAAAGTTGTCATCCCCATCCAGACGACCAGTGGGTGTAGAAAGAACTTTGGAACTGCAGATGCCCCGTCCGAGTGTCCCTGGAACATCACCGGAACCTTTGTCCACCAGGGCAGACTGGAACTCACCTGCTCATTTTTGTGTTCTACCTCATTAAGATCACCTGTTTGTTTAACCTTTGTAACAAAATGTGGTCGTCTTGGATCAAACCCTGTTCCCCTTGGAAACTCCCCCTTATCGGAACAATTATGAGAATATACCTTGAATGTATCATTAGACCTTATGTTAAAAAAACCAAACCTTTCCTTCAGCCACCGGAACTATTGGTTTGGCTTCAGGGTGGATCTTTTGAATGGTAGCCTCGCATTCTGCGTTATTGAGCCTGCAGGCTTCTTCACTAAATTTGGCTTGCCCCGGCCAACGCAGATACTTCTGCAAGAATTGCCCGCATGAGGACAACTCTACTTGCTTCACCTCCCCGTCTAGCACCAAAAAAGGTTGACCTCTCAGGTCCTGGTGTAAGACACGGGTTGAGGTGGGAACTAAGGAAGTAGCGGTGCCTAAAGGAATGTTGCACTGTTTCCATTTGTTCACCCAAACATCTCGAAGCTGCCATGCAAAAGATCCTTCTCCAGAAAAATTAATATACCTCCCCTTGTCCAATCTCTCGCTGACAAAATATGTCCCCAGCTGTCCTGATTGGACCTCTTCCCCCCTTATGTCCTGAGGCACACTATGTACCTGAGGTCGGGAAGACTGTACTCTCTGCAATCGTTCGATTAAGAGTACCTCTTCACTTACCCAACTATCATGAGGATAAGCTGCTGCATATGGACTGTGTAATATCGTCCCCTGTTGTGACCCGTGTGGTGTGAATGGGGTTCCCTGTGTGGGCTTTCCCTCCCCCGGGACCGCTCTCCCCACCCTCTTTGTCACCTGGAAATGTGGCTTGATCTCTATTTTTACTTCTTGTTTCGAGAACCACCCACCCTCGGCTTTCCAGCCTTTACGTGTGTATAGTTGTTTCAGAGGCACTCTCTGTTGGTAGCTCCAGAGTGTGATGTTGTCCCCTGCGTCTCTCTGGTAAGAGAATTGACGCCTCCTGCTCGTTCCTCTCCAATCTGGACCCATCTCACTCTGCATAACCAAGACAAGGTACCCCTGAATCACACACTCCACCTTTTGCATGTACCCATTGTACTGCAATGTACCTTTTAACAAACCTTTGGATCGGTGCATCGATTCTGGGAGTGTGGCATTCAATAGCAGATTTACACTGCCCTTAAATTCCCACTGCCCGCACACTTGACCCTTCAGACCTTTCACCCACCTTGTGCCATGAAATTTGCTTTCTCCTGGCACAAGTGCTCTTTTCCTCCGTCCCTGCATGGTCCATCTGTGCCAAGCGGAGGGAGGTGTGAAAGGATCAGTACCTTTGTCACCCAACATTAACATGCTTGGGCCTTGCATTCTCATTAACCCCTTATTATACATGAGAATGTCCTCTCTTCGTTCTCCTAGGACGAAATGGCAACCTAGGATCACCATCAGCACGGTACTCCTCATTATAAAAGCACCACCTTGGGAAAGAAAAACATTAGCAATTTGCACTATGCTTTGCTCCGACAGTTTTGTTAGTCTCTTTCCGATCTCCGAAATCTCGTGTTTTAGTCTCTTTCCGATTTCAGGAATCTCGTGTTTTAGTCTCTTTCCGATTTCAGGAATCTCGTGTTCCTCCAAGCTTAGATTGGCATCTGGAACCTTTCGCTTATCCGACTGACATCTCCAGCTTTGCTGCCAGCACGGCATCTGTCTCAAATCCATATTGCCAAACACCTGAAATCGAAATACAAACAAATCAATTCTTATTAATGATTTGGGATTCGCCCTGCGGCTTGTACTCTTTACACTTTAAATTGATCAATATATATCGTAATTGATCTCGTTGCTTTATGGTTCTCATGAACTCTGTTTACTCTTATTGGTAGATTGGAGTTAAACTTCACCCCCCTACCTCAGTACTATCCTCAGTACTTACCTGTTTAAAATATGCTCCCGCGGACTTCACCTATGGAAGCTCGCTTCACCTTTGGAAGCTCTCACCCCATTGCAGCTCACTCCACATCCCCCCTTATCTGTCCATGCGCGGCCGTCGCATGCACAGATTACGGATGCCACACCTGATGCTGCTTTGCAGGTGAGCCTGCAATGCTCTTACTCATTATCGCATTTACTTGTCTAGAACTTCATCGCGATACCAGCTCTGCTAGAAGTTCTGTGTGTTGTACCCTCTGATCAATGTTTGCCGTGCCACTACCTAGACTACCAAAAAAAACTGGCTGCCTCCCTGTAGGAAGGAGCACTTTGCACTTAAACTACACAGGGTGCAGGCCTAAGCATACCAGCGTCACATGCCTGTATGCAGATCCCTGAATGCCCACTTGGTAGGTAGCCACATGGCAAACACCGTACTGATACACTGTCACTCTGTAAACGGCAATTCTATCATCTGTATAATTGCCCCATGAACTGTTGTCAGTCCTTGTTCTTTGTGCTACAATTGATAGGAGCTGGAAAAAAACACCTTTGACCAATCAGTGGACGAAAAAAACCGCACCAAAAAACAGCCCCAGCCCAGCATAGACCTCTCAGTCCAGCTCTGGCCCTGTTCACGACAAAACCGGAAAAAACGTTACCGCTCTGCAGAAGCGGCGACGGAAACCCGAATTGGTCAACTCCCTTTTTTCCAACTCCGGCACCCCCTTTGATGTGCTGTCCCCCTTTCCTTCTATTGGGAACTCATGCTGCACCACCCATTAAGGTGCCTCACTTACAGGAATAATCCCATAAGCAACACAGTACAGACCCATTTCTGATCTGTACTGCTACGTGTGTCCCTGCACCCAGCTGGGAAACACTTCCTATTCTGGCATTCCTGTCCATGGACCCAGGGAAAAGCTCTGGGGAAATACTTTGAGAACCGAGACACACAGGAGAATGTCTCTGTATTTCTACCCCCCTTCCTTTCAGCTGCTCTGCCCGGAGCCGCGAGCACAGCCTGACGTGACGTGGATCCCCCAGCCCCTCCTCCCCCCTGCCATGACGTGTGGGGGCCATGACTCACGGGGGCGGGCTCTCTCCACTGCCGCCATTTTGAGTCCTGGACTGCCAGCCAAGATGGCTGCTCCCATAGCAGCCTCTCGTTCCTATAGACCTAGGAGAGAGAACAAAACTCACACAGAACATACATTTGTTATGCATAGTTACACACAGCATCTATCCACAATGCACAAAAATCAGCCTCAGCATTCCTTCACGTCTCAGCTGTAATCCGAACTGCAATCAGACATACGGATCCCCAGAGACGTAGGAATCTTTCTCACTCTATCACAGACATAACTAAGAACCGCCCGAGCGAGCTATACGACTCCAAACCACTGTAACTGTTTTAACTGTTAACATCCCAGCTAGAACTTCAACACAATACAGACATTGAAAAAACATGTTAGCAGCAGCACCGACTGGAAATGCGAGAAACGTGCAGAACATCTCACAAACAGAAAGACACTCGCTTTCCTCTTCTCTCCCTTGCCACACAAGAACATCGAATCCTAAGAAACAATCAAAGCGCATAAACTCTGAAAACACGTTCTGTATTTACATCGGAGCTGCACCCCTCCTCACCCCTCCCTTCACGCACAGGAGAGATGAGAAGCCCGCAGCCTCCACTCTGCAATTAACACAGAATATACACATTAACACATTATCCTCCTCTCATACAATAAAGATAATGCAACACAACAACGTAAAACATACTTGCCTGATCAGAGGACTGTGTAAGCCTGCGAATTCGACCAGCTTTTGGCAACTTTCCACGACACTGAGTGGATCCCTGGAACTACTGAGCGTCAGCTCTGTGTACCCACACTGGCTCAGCGGATCAATCTCCAGCGGCAGCTGCCAGCCGGCCTCGGAGCCTTCCAGTCACCTGTGATCCGGTTTAGGCTGTGACTGATGTGCACTGTCAGTCAAAGTTTAACATCCACGACGAGTGTCGCCGCTGGTTCTCTCGAATTGCAGCCCGTGCCCATGTGTCCTCGGCTCCCACACACTACTCACACCAGCTTATCAGTCTCAGCTTGATAAGCTTTACAGTCCGTGTCCGTCTATTCCGCTTGCTTTGCTGTGGAATATCTTGAAACCACTTTCTTCGGCCCCGGCCCCGTCTGCCTGTATAGCTAGGCAGGGAAGGATTTCAGGCACCACTGTTATAAACTGTTCTTATATCACCTTGCTTCGACACCAGTAACTTCTTACAGTTACGTCTCACAGACTGTGAGATCACTTGACTCTCCACACCGCAAACAGGATATAGACTTTCTCAGGCTTCTCCAATGTTTCCGTTATTTATTCAAGTCACAGAAAGACAGATAGATACAGTCATCATATCCTAGCTATGCAAATCTTCATGTTGCATTATAAGCTCATGATTAGACTCCCTACCGAAGTCTATCAGGTACCTTCTTCCTACCTACGTTACACTAAACTACCTATGTACATAGCATACATTATATCAGCTTACATAAAGGAATAACATGCTTAGAGGTCCAAGTCGGCCTTGCGAGCTAGTGCAGAAGGAAGAAGCAGAAGTGAGTTCCCCATCGCTCGCTCCAGATTTAATACCGACTAGGAAAGAGTTAAATATGACATCATCTTCGCCACCCCCTATATTAGTCTATTGGTGGACCCACTCGTGGTGTCATCATACCCGCCTACTCGATTAATAATCAATGAGGCACTTGACCCAGATGCAGGACCGTGGAAGTGTTGAGTAAACATGGCCAATGTTTTCTGTTCCTGTTGAGGTCAGATTGTCCGATGGCCTTCTGTTAGGAACATGTTCTCAGTATCTGCGTGTATCTTCTGCTACACGCAGACCCTGAGATGCCTCTGCCTGCATCACCAACCCTCTATCTATTTTAAAGGCATACACTGCGGACAAGCCTTTTACATAAAACTCAGGCCAAGTAACTGAGGCCTACTTAAATTATAACAGGGAGCAACTTAGTCTTGGGGCAGGCAGTCACACGGCGTGCAGGCAGAGCGCGAGCGTGCTTTGCAGACCAAGCATCCGTGATCAGATGGACTGTTGACCCAACGCTGTGTGCCAGAGATGTCACCACTTGCCTTTCATCATCACGGTACAGTTTAGGTATCGCCTTTTTTTGAGAAAAAATTGCAGTCTGGTATCTTCCACTGCGGTGTGTGGATTTGCTTTTGTGTGCTGCTTTTCCTCAGGTGGTCATCCCATTGCAGTTTGTGCTTTGTAATCATGTGCCTTTGTAAGGTAGTTTTCCCTACGCATGTCTTGGTATTTCAACGGCTCAATTTTTGGTGGCAGAGAGTACCGATGGCATTGCTCTCATCTGAGGCAGACACACAATAAATGTCCACACCGCTGAGCCCTGGGGTGATGGCACTTTGGTGGTGGCGGCCGACTGAGTGTTAAGTGGGGTACCAGAATCAGAGCAGGAGGAGGAAGATATGTCACGCTTCCATGCAGAAGCTGAAAAGGTTGGGGTGTTCTGTGCTAAATAGTCAACTACGTCCTGACAATATTGGGTGTTGATGGCATGTTGGCATGTGCCTTCTTCTGAACACTGTACTTTGGTCGAGGGCCGACGAAATCACGACAGTGTGACGTCAAACAGACCTGCCAAGTGGCCTGCCTCTGGCTCTGCCTTTTGTTTTGTCCATATTGGGGGGGGGGGGGGGGTTTGAAGTGAAGATGGGTATTACAAATGTGCACCTGTCGCACACACAACCCATGAACAGGTACAGTGACTGGTGGTATTGATTATCACACTGCGTGTGCTCACGTAGGTAGGTGGTGCACTGAAGTGAACAACAGGTAGGTGTATGCAGTGATGCGTATTACAATGTGCTCCTGTCACACACAGACAGGTACCGGGCAGGCACAGTGACACTGCGTGCGCTCACGTAGGTAGGTGGGTGCACTGTGAACAACAGGTAGGTATATGCAGTGATGGGTAATATAATGTGCACCTGTCACACACAGACAGGTACCGGACAGGCACAGTGACACTGCGTGCACTCACGTAGGTAGGTGGGTGCACGGTGAACAACAGGTAGGTATATGCAGTGATGGGTATTACAATGTGCACCTGTCACACACACAGGTAGTCACTGAATGTGCTGGGCCTGGCAGTAGCACACACAGTAGGAATTACCAAGGCTGTCTATGCAACAAAAGTGTCTGTGGGACACACACACACACACAAAAATAGATCACAAGAACAAGATTAGCTCTCAAAAGAGCTGTTGAGGGGTGCTTTTTTAGCAATAAGAAAAAGCAAGGAGCAAGCTAAGAAGCCTACAAGAGCCTAACTAAGCTTTCCCTACAGGTCTCTGCACAGCAGCTCTCCCGTATCTAATTACTGCAGGCACACGAGTGAGTCCAATGCCTGACACTGCCTGCCTTTTATAAAGGGGGAGTGGCTCCAGGAGGGAGTGTAGCCTGATTGGCTACAATGTGCCTGCTGACTGGGATGTAGAGGGTCAAAGTTGACCCTAATGATGCACTATGGGGGCGAATCGAACTTCCAGAAAAGTTTGCAGTTCTCCGCAAACGCGAACCATGGTAGTTCCCCGGCGAACCTTTTGGGCCATCTCTATTCAAGAGAGCACATTAAATACTGTATGTGGTCCTATAGTTACTCACTGAAATAAACTTGAATCCTGGCAATATGAGAATCTAGGCATTTTATTGATTCTAGCATGGAACACTCCATAAATGTAACAAGTAAGCTTTTGAGGGTAACACATGTATTTTGCAGACTTACAAGTGACACTGAGGAAATATGAGCCCTGATTCAATTCCCTTATCCTCTTAAAGTGGACCTGAGGTGCAAAGTATCTGGAGGCTGCCATATTTATTCCCTTTTAAACAATACAAGATGCCTGGCAGCTTTGCTGATCTATTTGGCTGTTATATGTTTGTCAGATTTGACAAATATTTCAGAAACACCTGATCTGCTGCATGCTTGTTCAGGGTCTATTGCTAAATGTATTAGAGGCAGATGATCAGCAGGATAGCCAGGCAACTGGTATTGCTTTAAAGGAAATAAATATAGCAGTCTCCATGTACCTCCATGTACCTATCAATTCAGGTTTCTACACCTTATCAATAGCATGCCTTTAAGACATTTTCACTTACATTTGGTGCTTTTTCAAATGCAAAGTGCTAAAAATTTATTTTAACTAGAAGATAAATAATAATCTCAGAGGAAACAATTTAGAAGAAACATTGAATGGAATAAGGACCATAGTGTAAGTTTGAACTTTTTTTAGTTACGTATTTAGTAGGTAAAGGCAAAGCCAAAAACTTTAGCATTCCAAAGAAAATAAGGGAAGAAAAGAGGTGAGAAACACTTTTATATAAAATTTCATCATTCATCTCTGATCTTCTCCATCTTGATGCCCTTATCAGACTTGAAATATTATTTTATTTCTCAGTCCACCAGTTACCTATCATTAAACCTTTACATTTGACAACAAAATATATAAAATGCTTTAAGCTCTTACACAAGTATAACATTATGTTCATGTCTCTGTAGTAGCAAGCATTTAAAAAATAGATTGCAAGTAAGGTTGCAGATGGATGGGATTTGGGAGGGGTGGACTGAAGCACACTCCTAATTGTTGTATTTTGTTACCTTTCTTGGTTGTTGAGGTCCTCCAGGTGACTGTTTATGGCAAATGGGTTACTAATACATATGTCTGACAAAGGCTATTTTCAAGGGAGGAATTTAGGTGTTCCATTTTCTGTTTGCACTGGTATCTATTTCATTTTTTCTAGACTATTCTCCTGAGACCTTTTTAATGAAGGACTGAGCCCAATGTAGTCATGATGTCTGCAGCTGATACATAGATGAGATACTATCAGCACTTGTCTTTCAGTGTCAAAGGGAATCAGGCTTACTGGTTATGATTGCTCTCTGATGCATTGTTTTTCCTGGCTTTGTAAGTGAGACTCTTATTCCCAGTTTTATTCCCAATGTGTTAGTAGAAAGTAAGAGGCAGCCCATTTTGGGATTGACATAGCTGTGTGCCTGTGGTTTTGGTATATTGTTGATTAGTGCCTATCTTCCAAATCTTTACTTTTGTATCTTACAAGCAGACCTCTGCAGTCAGGTCACTATCTCACTCAGGGCCATATTCTATTCAGGGTGATAAGTAGTTTGCAGATATGAGATAGTTATCACCTTGCCATTGTACGAGGAGTACCGGCAAATCCTGTTGCCGGTTTTCTTTGCACGATGGCCAATTTTTAGTGATGAGCAATGCTCTCCTTATCCCCAGCCAATGGGGAGCAAGGCTTTACACTATGGTGCTGTCCTTCATCACCCTGCCCTCTATCCAGAGTTGTGTGCGCACACCCGCCGAATGTCGCTGCCATATTCCACTTTCAGAGCTCCCCATCGGGTCACTACAGATTGCAAAAGCCTCCCACTGCGCTGGTCACCCACCAATAATTAACATACTGATGCTGATCACCCACCACCTCTTGTCGTAAGTCACCTCTCTGGTTAGCAAAACTGATGAAGTGATCTTATTGCATGAAGTTTGTAGGCCAAAAGCACCTCCAAAATGGTCCAAGAGGCTCGCTTTAGTAATCAGAGATTTTTCCAACTTTAAAAAATAAAGCTAAGATGTACATTTTGCTATTACCAAGGATTTTGGGCTGTCCGAAAACTTTTACAGGAAATCTAAGAGCCAGAAATTTGTGGATCAACTTGTGAAAGTGATTGCAGCTTCCTTTAGATATTTACTTGATAGCATGTTGATTTTTTTTCTTGATTAATGTACTATTTTTGTCTTCCAATGTGTACTTCTAAATCTTCTTCTGTATAGTGTATATCAGAGGACACAATCTCTAAATAGATAAACTCTACAGCTTTTAGTTCTGCAAATGAGTAATATGCATTTGTGTACAGTATATTATGCTCTTCAAAGAAGCTGTGTCATTACTGAAAGAGTTTTATAGCCACACTAACTTTAGTTCAAAGTCAAGTGATCCTTGTGTAGCTTTCTGAACAATTCAAAATAGGTCCCCTTGATCTGAAATGTTCAGCATCCCAAATAAGGACAAATGTCATGTGAAACTTGAGCTACATGATACGTGTATGATGTCTTCAGCAGAGCAAGTAATGAAAGGTTTCTGAAAAACATACAGCATTTTGGTACTGTCCGTAAATTGCTCTTTCTACCATGCCAATTAGGGAAAACTGATTCCAAGTCTTGACAGGAACAAATAGCTCAAATCCACTATGCTGAATGAATTTGCCGCTGACGGTTTAAAATTCTGCAGATTTCATTACTGGCCAAGGGTTCCTCATCTCTAAATCATCTTTCCTGTGACAGTGAATAAAACAAATGTACTTTACAGAAAGTGTTACAATTTCAAATTACTAAGCTGTAATTTTGTTGGCCACTGAACCTTGAAAATGAAATCTATAAATCTAGCTATATTTAATTTTATTTTTACTCATTTACACAATTAACCATTCAATTAATTCAAGTGTTTAATTTTAATTTAACTGTCTGCACTTGGGTATATTACATCAAATATGTATTTTTAGCTAAAATATTCAGTTCCTAATTTTTTAATTAAAGACCCATTTAAATTGTACTAAAGCAGTATTTCATACTTGTGACTTGCATGCTAACTCATTAGCCCTGAATAAAATAAAGACTAGTTCGTTAAAATAGAGGTATTGGGAGATTTTAATGCAATTCGTACTACAGTGTATTAAAAACTCCCATCAAGATATATATATATATATATATATATATATATATATATATATATATATATATATATATATACAGTATATATATATCACAAATAGCATATTCTTTATATACTGAGAGATTTGACCACAAGTAGATAGGATAATTTAATTTAGAGTTTTCAGAACCTAAAGGTAGCCATACACTGGTCGATTTGCCATCAGATTCGGCCAACAGATAGATCCCTCTCTGATCGAATCTGATCAGAGAGGGATCGTATGGCTGCCTTTGCTGCAAACAGATTGTGAATCGATTTCAGCCTGAAACCGATCACAATCTGCTGAGCTGCCACTGTCGCCCCCCGGGACCCCGCATACATTACCTGAAGCCTGGTCCCGGGCATCTTCTCCGCATCATCTCCCGGCAGGCATCTTCTCCTCATCAGCTTCCGCATCCCGGCATCCAGCATAACTTTCTGTCACTCCAGTGACAGCGGAAGTTAAAATAGAGCGCCCTCTATTTGTACTTCCGCTGTCACTGCAGTGACACAGGAAGTTATGCTGGATGCCGGGATGCGGAAGCTGATGCGAAGAAGATGCCAGCTGGGAGCCGGGAGGTGATGCGGAGAAGATGCCCGAGACCAGGCTTCAGGTAATGTATGCGGGGTCCCGGGGGGCGACAGTGGCAGCTCAGCAGATTGTGATCGATGGTAATTATCCGCACGACACGATTGACGGGACTGATCGACGGGACTGATCTATTTCGGGCTGAAATAGATCATAAATTAGCGTGTTGCGTGAACGATTTGACAGCAGATTCGATCCCAGTGATCGAATCTGCTGTCGATCGGCGGGAAATCGGGCCAGTGTATGGCCAGCTTAAGTTTAAAGCAGTTTGCCTTTTCCTGTATACCTAGCCAAGCTTGGCATTTTTTTCTAGCTGGTCAACAATTACAGCATGTAAGGGTGGACGTCCATCCAAGTGCTGCAGCTGTCTCAGCATAAAACACATTTAAATAAAAATATACTCAGGTGCAGGGCTGGCAATTCCATAGAGACAAATGGGGCAATTGTCCAAGGGCCCCAGAGCCTGTAGGGGCCCCCCAAGGTTCCTCCCTAGCTATGGTGACTCATGGGTTCGGGTCTGAATTGCACTACCTGCTGCTAGAGTTAATGCACAACCAAATGTCAGTCACATACTTTACCTGTCCAGTTGATGTGGGCTCTTCATCTTTCTCCTTCCTTCAGGTGTTCCCCTCCAGTGGTTTTGATATCCCCATGACGTGCAGGCATGGTACATCACTGCGTACATGCCTGCAAGGAAGCGAGGCAATGGCGGAGATAAAAATTCCATAGCTAAGAATGCAGTGAATTTGCTTGCAAGGTTCGGTGTAGACACTCAAACTTTTTCCCTGGGCCGCTTTGCTGCTAGAACCAGGCATACATAGGTGACACTGGCTTGTAGAATCAGTTTTTCACATTTGTCAATAGACCCTTAAGAGCCTAATTATGGTCAAATTTTCCCCTCTTATGCAATATTAGTGACGTTATTATTTAAAAGGGTGTAATTTGGATATACTGGGCTCCCCAGTGAAACCCAGCAGGTGGTTCCCCCCTCCTCCCCAGTAAAACCCTGCAGGCCAGACACCCCTCCCCACACACACACACACACACTCACACTCACACACACACTCATAGCGGTTCAGTATTAGGTAGCTTGTGTGCACATCCCTCCTCCGAGATATAGCAGTGGCAGTGGAGCCTGATACTTGAACTGCTACCAGCAGTGGGAGAGATTCCCCACTCCTCTCTTTAGTACAGCTCTGTGCCATACAGCCTTGCAGCTCATGTCTCTGAATGTCATGCAATGCATCAGGAACCCCAAGGAGCCTGTACAGAACACACTAAACTGAAAAGAAAAATGAGGACCTGTCCTGCTGCCAAAAGCAGGTAAAGTATCATGCCCCACAGACACTGTTCTAAAAGTGTTGATCACATAGGGGCAGGCCCCGTAGCCCCAAACCCCTTGGAATGGTGGGGTCATGGGTGCTATGTCCCTGCTTGATTTAAAAATGCCTGAAATAGTAAAAAAAGACCTAAGCTTTCTATACTCTCTCTCTGTCACCTGAAATGATCTTTAGGTGGCAGTTTTGGAATAATTGTATTACAGATACTGTGTTTTGCTTTCTGACTTAATATTGAGATTTGTACTGTAAGGCGAGAAACATGTTGACCTTAACGTTGTGAAAACTTTTTCTGAAGGGCCAAAATAAACAATACACTTCAAGGGTTGCTGATCTATCTGGATAAAACCCAGCTAGGAAAGATAGTGACATCAATAGACACTGGCACACTCTTTATATTTCCAACCAAAATGATCATCAAAGATCACTGCAGTAGAAGAAAACTGAAAGGGTACATGTAGCTTTAGTTAACTGCCTCCCTGGAAAATTATCACATAACTGAGCCACAAAGCATTTAACTCTAAAAGGAAAAAAATATTTTATACATACCTGGGGCTTCCTCCAGCCCCATCAGCATGGATCGCTCCCACGCTGCTGTCTTCCGCTGCCTCTATCGCCGATACCGGGTCCCGTCACTTCCTCCGGATGTGGCCAGTTGGACGCATCCAAAGGGGGTCCCTCCATCTCGCCAGCACCTGCTTTATGCATGCTATTGTGCAGTACAGAGGGAGCGCACTGCGCTTGTGTCGACTGGCTGAAATGACAGGACACGGGACCGGTGGACAGAGGTAGCGGAGAAAGGTGGAGTGGGAGCGATCCAGGATGATGGGGCTGTATAAATCTGTTATGCTCTTCCTCTCTGGTTCTCTTTAAGCTGCTATAGAGCTGCAATTACTAGCATTGACCTTCCATAATTATTAGCTGCATAGCCTGCATAATGTTTTGCTTTGAACCACCCCACTTGGGTTGAATATGACATCACTCTGTAAACTCTTTTTAGTGCTTGCTGTGTTGTGATCAGGAGTTTTAAACAGACTTGATTATTTTGGGATGAAGACAGACAGGATAATGATAGCATGTTGGTGTATGGAGCTCTATGCCCGACTTTTGCCAGATTTAATAAAACTACTTCTACTCAACATTGTGTGGATATATCATCACTCTCTGTCTTCTGAGGTCTGAGCAGCCCAGCTCCCGCATTGTCTGTGGATAGAGGTTTGAGCGGAAAACCACATTGTATCAGGATAATTATATGGCATTAGAGGGCAGGTTTTCATTGTTTGTTACACCAGATTTTAAATTAATTTTAAGATAAGCCCTGTAAGCCCTGTAAGCATAGACAAGCTTGAGTTAAAATACGAATTGCCCGTGTGTGTAGTTTTTTGACGTATAACAAACATGGGCTAAAAATGACCTTGAATTTCCTATATTAGTCATTAGTAAATCTGCAATTAAAGTGTGAGTTCATAATATGACATTTTAAAGGATTGCAAAATTAATTTTGCACTTATTTGTGATGTGTAATTGTGCAATGACACCCAACTTTCTCATACCCATAAACTTCAATGCATTTGTGTGAAAAATTATTTTTTCCTGCCCATAGACGTAAATGCATTTGTGTAAAAATGTGTTATCTCGTATCCATATGTTTGTGGATTCCTGAAAAGTAATATTGCATAAAATTATGCCAACTTTAAGGAAAATCAAGATTACCCATGGAGTTGTAATTACCATCAGAATCGTAATTACAAAAATTATGTGAAAATTCACCAGTCAGTGAAGACAATGCAAAGTCAGATCAGCTTCACCTTATTTTTATTAAGTTACTAGCTGGTCGCCCGGCGTTGCCCGGGTATGTAATTGGCTAGTGTTAGCTCTGCCCACTTTACTAATCTAAACTAACACACAATTACTCAAGGATGACCTAGTTTGTGAGCTTTGCGGTCTTTAGCATCAATAATTGGCATTGAAATGAAATAAATCTAATTGGCTGTGGCTCCACTCCTTTGAAAATCAATAGGTGAATTTTGATTAGCTTTTGTAGGCTCCACCCACTTTTCTGAATATTAATCCTAGTCACCCAGCAACCAACTGTGCAAAGTTTAAGACCCCTACCATTGACAGTGTAAGAAAAACAAAAGTTTGCTTTCTTAAAACAGAAAAAATTTGTGATAATTCAGGTTGGAGTGAGCTTAAAATGTCGCCCAGTGCATCACTGTTGAACATATGCAAATTAACCATTGTTACCCTTAAAAACTAAACACACCTCCAGAACTGCTGGAATGCAATGATGCGTCATTTTGTTAATTTGTACAGAGCCATAATAATCCAACATACATACAGACTGTTTTGGATTGTTTGATCCACATCAGTACCTAGCATGGATTAATTTGGCTCTATGCAGTAGGGCTTGTAACACCGAGAGGTACAGACTAACCAGCAAGGTCATGGTGACCCAGAACTCATTAGAGTGTGTAAGGGACTACAATGGTCCTAAAAGCTCCCTTACTAAGATGTTAAGAAAAACAAAAGTTTGCTTTCTTAAAACAGAAAGAATTTGCAATAATTCAGGTTGGAGTGAGCTTGGGATGTCTCCCAGGGCATTACTGCTGAATATATGCAAATTGACCATTGGCTGCAGTTTTCATTTTCCAGTGACATTTGTATTTGTCTCTTTTTGGTTATGGGAATAAAAAGTATCCTATACTTTATTCCAGGTAATGTACTATGTGTGTGCCAAATTTCAGTTTACATTCTAGCAGTGGAATTTGTATTTTTCACCACCCACTGATGTCCTATTGTTTCCTGGGTATGCATTTGGCTGCTTTTGGCTGTGGCCACTTTTTCTAACCCTAACACACAATTGTCAATAGTCAATTACCAAGTTTGTGAGATTTGTGGTCTTTGGCATGAATAATTTCCATTGAAATAAAACACATCTGATTCGCTGTTTGTGGCCCCATCCCTTTTCTAAATATTTAACCCCAGTCACCCAATTATCAACTGTACCAGGTTTGAGGCTTGTGCCATTAACAGTGCAAAAATGGCAGCAATTAAATATTTGCCTTGAAAATCAATAGGTGAATTGTGATTGTTTTTTGTAGGCTCCACCCACTTTTCTGAATATTAATCCCAGTCACCCAGTGACCAACTGTGCAAAGTTTTAGAACCCTACAATTAATAGTGTAAGAATGGCTCCAGTTTACATTTTCCCAGTGAAAATTGTGTTTGTCTCCGCCCACTGATGACTTGGCATTGCCCGATTATGTATTTGGTTGGTGTTGGCTGCACCCACTTTTCCTAACCCTAACCCTTACACACAATTACTCAATTACTCAATGACTAAGTTTGTGAGCTTTGCGGTCTTTGGCATCAATAACCTGCATTAAAATGAAACAAATTAGATTAGCTGTTTGGGGCTCCACCCCCTTATATAAATTTAAACCCCAGTCACGCAATGATCAACTGTACCAGATTTGAGTCTTGTGCCATTAACAGTGCAAGAATGGCAGCAATGAAATATTTCCCTGAAAAATCAATAGGTAATTTTTGATTGTTCTTTTTAGGCTCCACCCACTTTTATGAATATTAATCACAGTCACCCAATAACCAACTCTGCAAAGTTTGAGAACCCTACCATTAACAGTGTAAGAATGGCTGCTGTTTACATTTTCCCAGTAAAATTTGTATTTGTCTCCGCCCACTTATGACCCGGCGTTGCCCGCTTATGTATTTGGCTGGTGTTGGCTGTGCCCACTTTCCTAACCCTAACAAACAATTAATCAATTACTCAATTACCAAGTTTGTGAGCTTTGCAGTGTTTGACAACAATAATTTGCATTGGAATGAAACAAATCTGATTGTCTATTTGTGGCTCCACCCCCTTTCTGAAATTGAACCCCAGTCACCCAATGATCAACTATACCAGGTTTGAGGCTTGTGCCATTAACAGTGCAAGAATGGCAGATTTGAGGCTTGTGCCATTAACAGTGCAAGAATGGCAGAAATATTCCCCTTGAAAATGGACCAACTGTGCAAAGTTTGAGAACCCTACCATTAACAGTGTAAGTAAAACAAAAGTTTGCTTTCTTAACACAGAAAGAATTTGCGATAATTCAGGTTGGAGTGAGCTTGAGATGTCTCCCAGGGCATCACTATTAAATATATGTAAATTAACCATTATAATTTTTAGAAGCTAAACACACTTCCAGAACCGCTAGAATGCAATGATGTGTCAGCTTGTTAATTTGTACAGAGCCATAATAACCCAACATTCATACTGATTATTTTGGATTGTTTGATCCTCATCAGTGCATGGCATAGATTCATTTTGCTCTATGCAGTAGGGCTTCTAACACCGAGAGGTACAGACAAACCAGCAAGCTCATGGTGACCCAGAACTCATTAGAGTGTGTAAGGGACTACAATGGTCCTAAAAGCTCCCTTACTAAGATGTTAAGAAAAACAAAAGTTTGCTTTCTTAAAACAGAAAGAATTTGCAATAATTCAGGTTGGAGTGAGCTTGAGATGTCTCCCAGTGCATCACTGCTGAATATATGCAAATTAACCATTCTACCCTTAGAAGCTAAACACACCTCCAGTGTAACAGTGTAAGAATGTCTGCAGTTTACATTTTCCAGTGAAATTTGTATTTGTCTCTTTTTGGTTATGGGAATAAAAAGTATCCTATACTTTATTCCAGGTAATGTACTATGTGTGTGCTAAATTTCATTCAAATCCGTTCAGCCGTTTTTGCGTGATCGAGTAACAAACATCCAAACATCCAAACATCCGAACTTTGCCATTTATTATATTAGTAGGATTCCACAATTCCACAATGTATTAATTGTAGAAGTTGAGCAAAACGGCCGATCTAATAGCATTTTCAGTCAGTAACGGCTCATCCATAGTCCACTTTCCTTCATTCATGTTTTTACAAATGATGAGCATGGTCCTTACATTTTCTTAATGTGAGCTCTTTTGATGCTTCTTTACTGAATCTTCACAGTGATGTGATTCTGTATGTGGATATATCTCAACATAGTAGAAAGCAGACTCTTAAGCAGATCATAAGAGTGCTATGAGGGTTAAATGTTCCTTCAAAGCATAAACTGAGAGAGGCTGCATCAAACATATCCCCATGTATAAAGTGCACAGGCAGGGTTCCATATGATTGACCACTTTTTAAAAAAAATATTTTTATCCCTTTTTATACATTCACTTGTGCATCTCTATCTGTATCATTGAATTGATAATTTATTTCATTAATTCAATTAAAAAAGTAAAACGTATAATATAGAATTATTATGCACAGAGTGATATATCTCAAGTGTTTATTTCTTTAATTTTGCTTATTATGGACTACTACAGGCAATAAAAACCCCCAAACTTAAAATTATGTGTATCAAAACATGTTGCAAAATTATATTTGTATGATCTCTGACAATGTATGTGCTGGAGTGCACTAATTTCTGATCAGAGATCTATTGTTTAAACCTTTTGGACTTAGAATACTTGTGTCCAGTGCAATCATGTTATAGCTGATAATAGAAAATGTTGCAAAGATGATTTAAAAAGTGAAAGTAAGTGATATATATTTGGATATGCCCTGGATACATTTTGTTCCCAAATTTTTTCTGCTGTTCTTCTAGTATTTTGAGACCATTTTCTTGACTTGAAATATTGTTTATTGGACCCTATAAACTTTTAACAAAAAGTTAGTGTAAATTTTTTGCTAATAAGTGACATGTGCCATAACATTTATGTTGAAAAAAAAAATGGGGGAAGGGATGTAATGTCATGGTCATTCAGCCAGATCAGGTAGAAACTATTGTGGAATAGGTCGTGTAGGCCACATAATTTCTTCTACTTCAGGTAGTAGTGTTTAAGTCCAAGATACTAGAGCTTTGTTCTCTGAGACCACTGCAACTGTTTTTTTTTTTTTTTGCTGAATTTTTTTTTTTTGGAGGGGGGGGGGGTTGGTACATAATTCAAGTGGTGGCTAACTCTATTACCCACTGATGTATATGTGTCTTTCTGTGGTAAATCTTAAGAGTGAGTTATTGAGCTAATGAGTGATCTTGTCCCGTGTGTCCAGACATATTAGTGGGAGAAATATAAGACTTAGAAAGTTTTTTAAGAGAGGATAAATGTGTAGGGGCCTGAAAACTTCAACATATTAAAGCCCATATAGTAGTTCATCAGGAACGGGCAGATGGTAAACAATTAGAAGACCTGCAGTGCTCACAAGAACAATGACCATTATCACCTCATGTGGCAGCTGTCAATGTGAATATTGGCATTGATGATGATGAAGAAGACAGTGATAATAATGATGATGATATATGCCAAAGAGACAGCAATAGCTCTAGGGTGACCTGGAAGTGCAGCAGTATGGTATAGATACTACAAGGGTGTATACTCTATGGAGCATACATGTGAAGCCTGGCACTCTGCTAGTTCTATAGTTCTATGGTTAACTTACATTACTTATGAACACCTTTTGTCTGTGCCTGTATGCACATGGGAAAGGGGGGGGGTTAGGGGCTGGCTGGGAAGGTGATGGTCAGCTCCCGGAGTTGTTAAAGGGTAGAGATGTCGCGAACCTCTGATTTTCGGTTCGCAAACCCTGTTCACGAACCTCCGCGAAAGGTTCGGTCCGCGAAAAAGTTCGAGAACCGCAATAGACTTCAATGGGGAGGCGAACTTTGAAAATTTGAAAAAATTCTACCGGCTGGAAAAATGATAGAAAACATGTTTCAAGGGCTCTAATACCTGAAGGCCCACCCTCTACCCTACTGCCTATTCCCTCCTCCCTCCTACCGGAGGGAGGAGGGTCTCATCTGCCAGGGAATTATACTATTTCAAAAACCAGTTTACATACCATAGCTGGGAATCAAACTCAGGTCTCACTGTGTGGTGGGCAATCACCCTAACCGCTGTACCACAACAGTACTAACTGAAGCTGGCCTAGCATTTACTATTTATGCTCAATGCAATAGAAACATTAGGTTGTTTAAAGGGAACCTTAACTCAGAGTGATATGGATGTTTCCTGTAAACAATACCAGTTGCCTGGCAGTCCAGCTGATCCCTGTGACTGCAATAGTGGCTGAATCACACCCTGAAACAAGCATGCAGCTAATCCAGTCTGACTTCAGTCAGAGCACCTGATCTGCATGCTTGTTCAGGGGCTGTGGCTAAAAGTATTAGAGACACAGGATCAGCAGGCGATTCAGGCAACTGGTATTATTTTAAAAGGAAAAATCCATATCCTTCACCGTTTAGGTTCCCTTTAAGGATTTGTAGCATAAAAGCCAACTCACATTGGCTGGGATTTGAACCCGGGTCGCACCCTAACCACTGTACCACAACAGTACTAACTGAAGCTGGCCTAGTATTTACCATTTATGCTCAATACAAGAGAAAAACTGGATTAGCTGCATGCTAGTTTCAGGGTGTGATTCAGCCACTATTGCAGTCACAGAGATCAGCTGGACTGCCAGGCAACTGGTATTGTTTACAGGAAACATCCATATCACTCTCAGTTAAGGTTCCCTTTAAGCAACCTAATGTTTCTATTGCATTGAGCATAAATAGTAAATGCTAGGCCAGCTTCAGTTAGTACTGTTGTGGTACAGCGGTTATGGTGCTTGCCCACCAAACAGTGAGACCTGGGTTCGATTCCCAGCCAATGTGAGTTTGCTTTTATGCTACAAATCCTTAAAGGGAACCTAAACGGAGAAGGATATGGATTTTTCCTTTTAAAATAATACCAGTTGCCTGAATCGCCTGCTGATCCTGTGTCTCTAATACTTTTAGCCACAGCCCCTGAACAAGCATGCAGATCAGGTGCTCTGACTAAAGTCAGACTGGATTAGCTGCATGCTTGTTTCAGGGTGTGATTCAGCCACTATTGCAGTCACAGAGATCAGCTGGACTGCCAGGCAACTGGTATTGTTTACAGGAAACATCCATATCACTCTGAGTTAAGGTTCCCTTTAAACAACCTAATGTTTCTATTGCATTGAGCATAAATAGTAAATGCTAGGCCAGCTTCAGTTAGTACTGTTGTGGTATAGTGGTTAGGGTGCTTGCCCACCACACAGTTAGACCTGGGTTCGATTCCAAGCTATGGTATGTAAACTGGTTTTTGAAATAGTATAATTCCCTGGCAGATGAGACCCTCCTCCCTCCGGCAGGAGGGAGGAGGTGGGTGGAAGTAAAAGCTGTCCCTTAACTAATTAGTGTAGGCAGACAAGTGAGTGAAATGGCATAAGGACCTTGCTTGGAGGAGGGAGGGCCTCCAGCAGTGAGAGCAGTGTGTTTGGCAATAATGTGACTGCAGACTGTGATGTAGAGGGTCAAAGTTTTGCTCAATAGAGCATTATGGGGCGAATCGAACTTCCGCAAAAGTTTGCCTGGTGCAGGCGAACGCGAACCCCCCCGGCGAACAGTTCGCTACAATCTCTATTAAAGGACTGTTTGCCATATTTAAAAAATATTTTTTTTATAATATCTTGCACACTGATTTTTGTGAGGATTCTTAAGAGATGAGATAGTTCTACAAAAAGCATTGTAAATGAATTTGGTTTTGGCAGATTTGCTCAGCAATAGTTGAAACTAGTCCAAAGGGGTAACCCAAGTTGTTTGTAAAGAGATAGTCAGATTAAAGTGGATGCATGGTACCCTCAGTTTAGGAGCAAATGGAAAAATAAGAGTAAACAGTAGTTAAAGGGGAACAGAGATGAACGTTTCACACAAAATAAAGATATCAGTTGATAGCTTTTAAAGAATAAATGCTCTGCCTAATAATTTCGCCACTCTGGTGTGCCTTTTTGAGTGTTTTTATCCATTATTGCTCCAGGAAAAATCCAATATGGCCGCCGGCTCATATCCCTTCTGCTTCCGGGTTATGAGTTATTCTGGATGTGCTGTCTAGTCTCTATGAAACAATAGACAAGCAGGGCTGCTACTGCAACCTTTCATCTGTGTGTTTCTTAACTTCATTATTCTGGTATGCTGTTTGGCTGCCTGTAGGAAGTGCCTCTCATAGGAATGAAATTGCACAGACAATGATAACTGCACAGTGCACACAGATCACACAACAGCCACACTTGTCTGTTGTTTCAGAGCTTCTTCCTCTCAGCACAAGCAACCCCTCCCATATCATCAGAGCTCTGAGTATGCAAAGCAGGAAAGCTGAGCCAGGAGGGGTCGAGCTTGAAAAGACTTCACAGAAGACTGACTCAGCTATAATGATTGCAGGTCCTAGATTCCAAACCTAGACTGAATGCTCAGTCAGGGATTCTTATCAGAGCTGATAACAGGCAGATTGAGCAGAGAAGGGTGAAACGAAAAGCAGGTGTTTACTGTAATGTTCCAACTTCCCACTGATAAATGTAGTAAATATTGAGGGTGCTTCGTCTCTGGTTCTCTTTAAAGAGACTAGTGCCTGTTAGAATTATGACTTGGTAGATTAATATATATTGAAACCAAACCATTTTCTCAGGAATTAGACAAATATGCATATTTTTTGTCCTATTAATAATTTCTTAAGAAAAACGGAACAATAAGACTAATATTCTGCGTGAACTCTGCATCAGAATTTTCCTTTGTAAACCATAATTATACAGTGTGCTGTTCATGCAGTTGTTATTATTTTTGTTCACTTTTCTGCAGAAAAAGCATAACACCGTTCAGACAAAATGGGAATTTGAACACCAAGTTACTCTTGCAAACGATACTTGCTAAAAATAAAAAGAGCAATCATCTGGCAGGTGCATTGTAAATCTAGCAATCTTTCTGCTCAATTAAGATCAGTATATTGTTGAGAATTCATGGGTCAACAGCTTTTATTAGTACACTGCGGTCTGATGTATCATTCTTAGTACAATTCATTGAAGCTTCTTTCATCTACTGACAGTTATAGTCATGATATGGCACACTTCCTTAAAATGAATTCTAAAAAAATTCTATTTAAGTGAATCTAGTTAAAATATGTATTGTAATAAATAAAATTTACAAAAATGAATACTGTATGTATTACACTAATTAAATAGAAAGTGTTCCATGGATGTTAGTTTTAGATGTTGCCATTATTTTAAAATAACAATAGATATTTTTGATCTAGTAAAAATCATATTGTTTCTGTAATGTGTTTGGAGCTTTGTATACTACTCTGCATCAAAGCCAGTGTGAGCATGTTCCAAGACCATGTTGTAATCTTATTCCATAATACCAGGGATGTCCAACTCTAGTCCTCGAGAGCCAAGGTCCTCACACATTTTTGTCACAGCTCAAATGAATTTATGCGACGGAATCAGGAAAGGTGTGGTTCATCAAGTAGAACCCATTTCTCTATTTTTGTTTGGGTCCATTCTAAACACTGGCAGGATATGACTCTTGAGGACTGGAGTTGGACATCCCTGCATTTTACATATGATGAGTGTACACTGAGGGGTTCTTCCATAAGTTTTTTAAAACCTGGGATTCTTTTTTTTTTAGTTTTTGTTTTCTTTTTCCTTTTCAAACTCTGTAAACATCAACAACTTAACAAATTCTCAACTACAGGTGTAACAGCATTGATCTTGACACACTCCTAATTTGAGTAGTCTTTTCATCGTTATTTGAAGTGATTCAGCTAGTTTTATTTGATACGTTTTGGTTTTCCTATTGTTTTCCTTATTTCTATGCAAGAATATATTTCTAAAGGAAAAACAAAAACTCCCTACATAGCAGACCCCAAGTGCCGAGGAAGGATAGCTTACCCCATCCTAAATCTGCCACACCCAAATCTGCAACAAACTATACATCCACCCAGGTGCGTTTGCCAGAACCCATGCATCACAGTCACCCCATAGATACCAATACATAAAAACTGGGTTTCTGTTTTTAAGTCTATGTGAAACCAGACAAATTTGTTGCACTTGATTTCCTGACATTAACCTGTATGATATTTAGGTGCAGGGTTGGACTGGGACCCTGGGGGCCCACCAGAGAAATTTCAGCCTGGGGACCACACATCCCATGATTGTGGTGAAAAACAAAAGCATGACCATGCACCGGATGGTGGGCTTGGTCATGAGGTATCATGGATAGGGCCAAATGTACATGAACTTAGCAGCATTGCAATTAAGAAACACTGCTACCCAGCACAACTTTGCACAGATAAACTTTAAGATAAAGGAATGTCCTAGTTACCATACATATGACATGGATTAGATTGTGAGCCCCTCTATGCACAGTCAGTGACATGCTTATGTACTCTGTAATGGGCTGTAGAAGATGTCAGTGATATATGAATACATAATACTATGGTAGGACATTAAACTATGACTATGGTAGGATTCGATTTTGAGCTCCTCTAAGGACATGACTATGTACTCTGTAATGTGCTGCAGAAGATGTCAGTGATATATAAATACATAATAATATGGAAGGATATTAGACTATGACTATGGTAGGATTATATTGTGAGCTCCTGAGGACAGTCATTGACATGTCTATGTCAATTAATCTAAGGCAAATCTAAGAATCTAAGTCAATCTAAAATCAATTACCTGGTGGTTGGGCTAATATCAATTACCTGGTGGGTGGTAGAACTTAATGGGCCCTGGCCCCGGGGCCCACCAGAGACGTGAAGGTGGGGCCTCCCGGGTGAACTCTCAAGCTCCCGGTGGCTCAGTACGGCCCTGTTTAGGTGGCTTAAATTTCAGTGATTGGAAATACAATGGAATGCAAAAGTTTGGGCAATCTTGTTAATTGTCATGATTTTCGTGTATAAATTGATGGTTGTCATGATAAAAAATGTCAGTTAAATATATCATACAGTGATATTTGGGAAGTGAAATGAAGTTTGGATTTACAGAAAGTGTGCAATAATTGTTTAAACAAAATTAGGCAGGTGCATAAATTTGGGTACCACAAAAAAAAAATCAATATTTAGTAGAATAGTAGAATATATATTTTGCAGAAATCACAGCCTCTAAACCCTTCCTCTAGGTTCCAATGAGAGTCTGGATTCTGGTTGAAGGTATTTTGGACCATTCCTCTTCACAAAACATCTCTAGTTCATTCAGGTTTGATGGCTTCCGAGTATGGGCAGCTCTCTTTAACTCACACCACAGATTTTCAATTATATTCAAGTCTGGGGACGGAGATGGCCATTCCAGAACGTGGTACTTGTTCCACTGCATGAATGCCTTAATGGATTTTGAGCAGTGTTTAAGGTTGTTGTCTTGTTGAAAGAACCAGACCCAGCGCAGCATCAGCTTTGTCACTGATACCTGGACATTGGTCTCCAGAATCTGCTGATACTGAGTGGAATCCATGCGTTCATCAACGTTGACAAGATTCCCAGTCCTTGTACTGGCCACACAGCCCCACAGCATCATAGACCCTCCACCATATTTTACTGTAGGTAGAAGTTGTTTTTTTTTTTTTGGAATGCTGTGTTGTTTTTCCTCCATGCATAACACCCCTTGTTATGCCCAAATAACTCAATTTTAGTTTCATTAGTCCACGGCACATTATTCCAAAATGAAGCTGGCTTGTCCAAATGTGCTTTAGCATACCTCAAGCAGCTCTGTTTGTGCTGTGGGCGGAGAAAAGGCTTCCTCTGCATCACTCTCGCATACAGCATCTCCTTGTGTAAAGGGTTGACTCTGACTGTTCTCACCATTTGCTGCTTCTGTTTATCTGATATTTTTCTTGGGCTGCCACTTCAAGCCTTAATTTGAACCGAGCCTGTGGTCTTCCATTTCCTCAATATGTTCCTAAATGTGGAAACAGACAGCTGAAATCTCTGAGACAGATTTCTGTATCCTTCCTCTAAACCATGATGCTGAACAATCTTTGTCTTCAGGTCATTTGAGAGTTGTTTTGAGACCCCCATGTTGCTACTCTTCAAAGAAAATTAAAAGAGGAGGGAAACGTACAATCGACACCCTTACATAGTCTTTCTCATAATTGGATTCATCTGTGTATGTAGGTCAGGGGTCACTGAGCTTACCAAGCCAATTTGAGTTCCAATAATTAGTTCTAATGGTTTTGGAATCAATAAAATGATAACAGTGCCCAAATGTATGCACCTGCCTAATTTTATTTAAACAATTATTGCGCACTTTCTGTAAATCCAACAAACTTAATTTCACTTCTCAAATATCACTGTGTGTGTCTCCTATATGATATATTTAACTGACATTTTTTATTGTAACAACCAACGATTTATAGGAACATCATGACAATTAACAAAGTTGCCCAAACCTTCACATCCCACTGTATAAGGGATGAGGTGAGTATTTGGTGTACTTATCAATCTCCCCTTTAGTGATTACTAAAAGCACAGCTTGATAAATCCACGAGTTAGAGAAGCTGCAGATTTTTTGGGTGCATTTTATTACATTTCCAAAAACCCCCAAAACAATTATTTAAAATAGACAAACAAAAACCAGTGTTCATTGCTGAGGTGGGGACAAATTACTATGTGAATTGCTGTAAATTCCAGAAGCTGGCACCATCCAGGTAATGTATTTTAAAAATCTTTATTTCATTCCAAAAGCATCAGTACAGCATAATGCTGTACTGATGCTTTGGAATGAAATAAAGAGCTTTGAAATTTGCTGTATTTGATCCGTGGTGCTACCAGATCTGTCTGGGCACATACCCCTATTCAAGCCACAGAGAGTGCCGCACAACTAGGCTTCTATACTATGTGATCTGCTGTAGAATTTCCCAAAGCACCTATTGATAGAAAGGTTATCCTAAACCTATTTCCAAGATTTACCTTCCTCATCTTCTTCCATTGTACGTCTCAGACAAGTCCAGCTATTGAGTTTTCCTATGGTCATGCCACACCACTCATTATAGGCATGCATAGAAAACCTTTATTTTTCTATATATATATATATATATATATATATATATATATATATATATATATATATATATATATATATATATATATATATATATATATATATATATATATATATATATACCAATTACTAGTGATGGGTGAACATTAAAAATTATTATTCACAAACTGTTCACAAACTTTTTTGTAAAAGTTTGCGAACTGAATGTTTGTGGCAAACCCCATTGACTTTAATGGCAGGCAAACTTTTAAAACCTCCAGGGCAGAATTTTCCCCAACAAAGTATATATTTAAAGCAGAGGCATTTTTAATGCGTGAACATTAAAAAAGCTGCTGTCTGGTAAGAAACACACCATTTTTAAAGTACACTATGGTCATCTGATCTGCTGTTTGCTCACTGTGTTTATAGTGTGTGCACAACAAAGACAGTCATATTAAACACTTTGTGTGGCAATGTCAGGTGACACAATTTTTTTTTACCACAAATGGTAACAAAAAAATAGCAGCAGGAACAGTCCTTAAAAGGACTATTGGGACCCTAGCTGGTGAACTTCAAGATGTAGAACACCTATGAATATGAAATTTAAAATATCAATGTTTTAATTATCGGTAAAATATCTCCTCAGGTCTACAGATTTTCTGACTATATAGGGCAGTGCATCATTTCTGATATTGTCCTCTCCCCCCCCTCCCCCCCTCCCTCACCCAGGTTACATCATCTTTATCGTGGGATGATTTTCTTGAATCCAGTTCTCCTCACGTCATTCTTGAAGACCTCAGGGGGATATCTACTGTATATTATGCAATAGGGATATGTGGAAATTTCTTTGTGCTTTTTTTTAATTTAATTTTTAGTTTCAAAAGTACGACTGTTTAACAAGCTCAAATTAGCTCAGCTTATGGTCTAAAGCACAGAATTTAACAGGTTCCAGATATAACCATGATTCTCTGTAGACGTGAGTAGAACTGTGTTTATATTAGTGTTATAAAATATAATTATAGACAGAAACAATGAGAAAAGAAGGAAAAGAAAAAATAAACACTATTAAAACCATGTAGTGTTGTGGTATCATATAATTAAGCATCATTATAGACTAAAATCTGTGTCACATACAACAAACCAAATGAAGATGTATTACAATCTAGTGATGCTCTGCATCAGAATTACACTTCCTGCGTTCTGCATCTATTCTAATTATAGTTATAGGCATCAAACTCATGAGAGTATAATGTAAGAAGGCAAATAACAAATAAGATGTTTAAGTAATTTCTTTAAGATCCAATTTCGTTTGATGGACCACATCATAATTAGGCACACCCCATCAACCCGGATTATCCATGTTTTTTTTTTTTACATATTAGGGCCAATTATTCTATTGAAAAATCTTTTTATTTTTATTTTTTTTACAAAAAAGGTATATATATATATATATATATATATATATATATATATATATATACACATATATATATATACATACCTGTCCTAATCTTGCTGCAGCTCAGTATTGCCAAACTCTCTCATCAGCCCTAGAGAAAGCTGCTCCACCAATATTCCACTGCAACCGACCCCCTAACCCCCAGCCCTGGCGCACTACCCATACTCGCAACCTCCAGAGGAAAACACGCACCACTGAACGGAAATGGAGGAAAACTAGACTTTACCAGGATTTCCTACAGTACATGACTAATCTGCTTCAGTTCCACACTTCCCTTGTTCATGCAAAGCAAGAATTCTTTACCAAGCTCATCGGAGCACAAGCTTCCAACCCCCGGCGTCTTTTTGCCACTTTCAACTCCCTGCTTAAACCCCCCCACCCTCCGTTTCCTCCCTCTCTGCCACAGATCTAGCCACCCACTTCACCAACAAAATTGTCTCCATCTGTCAGGAAATATCCAATCTTCACCTCCCACCCCCTCTCAACCAGCTCCTCCTCCACCCTATCCTCCCCTCACCTCCTCCACTCCTACTACCACCAAGGATGTCAACCACCTACTGCAGACTTCCCATACCACTACTTCCCCCCTTGACCCCATCCCATCTGATTTACTCCAGCCTCACTTCACAGAATTGGCCCCAGTCCTCACTACCCTGTTTAACCTCTCCCTATCCACAGGCACCTTCCCCTCAGACTTCAAGCAGGCCACTATACTACCCCTGCTCAAGAAACCCTCCCTCGACCCCTCGCTATCCTCCAACTACTGCCCTATCTCCTTCCTCCCCTTTGCCTCAAAACTCCTTGAGTGTCTGGTTCACAAACGCCTGACTCAGTACCTCAATGCCAACTCACTGCTAGACCCACTGCATTCTAGATTTCGGCCTGCCCACTCAACCGAAACTGCTCTCACCAAAGTGGTCAACGACCTTGCCTTAGCTAAAGCTGAAGGTAAATACTCCATTCTCCTCCTCCTTGACCTTTCCGCAGCTTTTGACGCAGTAGATCGTCCCCTACTCTTCCAGTTCCTCCAGTCCATGTGCATTCATTATCTCGTCCTGACCTGGCTTTCATCCTACCTCTCCAACCACTCCTTCACGATAACCTTCATTGAGTCCTCATCCACCCCCAACCACCTCTCAGTGGGAGTCCCCCAAGGCCCGGTCCTTGGCCCCCTACTGTTCACCCTATACACATCCTCCATTGGCAAGGTTATCTCCTCCATGGGTTTTAACTACCATCTGTATGCAGATGACACCCAGATCTACCTCCACACCCCTGACATATCCACCACTACCATGGACAAGGTCTCCTCCTGCCTATCAGCCATCTCCTCCTGGATGTCCACAAGGGTACTGAAACTAAATCTAGACAAAACAGAATTTATGATCTTCCAACCCCGGCCATCCATGAACCTCCCAGATGTGCATGTCATGGTTAACCACACTACCATTCGACCTACCTCTCAAGCCCGCTGTCTGGGTGTCACCCTGGACTCCACACTCTCCTTCACTCCTCACATCCAAAACCTCACAAAGTCCTGCAACTTCCACCTTCGTAACATCTGTAAGATTCACCCTTTCCTGACCTCTGCCACCAACAAACTCCTCATCCATGCCTCATAATTTCCCACCTTGACTACTGCAATGCCCTTCTGTCTGGTCTCCCTATGACCCGAATAGCCCCACTGCAGTCCATCATGAATGCGGCAGTCAGAATTATCCACTGCTCCCATCGCTCCACCATGGCGGATCCCCTCCTTGAATGGCTTCCTATCCAGTCCAGAATCAGATTGAAGATACTGTATCTGACCTACAAATCTTTTAAAAAAACCTGTCCAACCTACATTTCCGATCTTACTCAGAGGTACACACCTAGCCGCTCACTCCGCTCTTCCAATGAAGTTCGCCTGTCCGCCCTCCGCATTACCCAGTCCCATGCATGCCTCCAGGACTTCTCAAGAGCTGCTCCAACACTATGGAACTCCCTACCTCCACCCATTAGGGCAGCCCCCTCCTTCAACATCTTCAAGAAGGCCCTCAAAACCTTTTCACTCTGGCCTTCTACCCCTTACAAGTGCTCTAAACCCTCAGCTGAACTCTGGTCCCCTACCTTTCGTGTCCTTACCTCTCCCTCTAGATTGTAAGCCTTTGGGCAGGGTCCTCCTCCTTTTGTGTCCTACCTGATTATGCACCTCCATAATGTGAACCCATGCTATGCATCTGAGTGAACCTAACTTGCCTAATCTCCATGCTCCCCAGTGACTGACTAAGCATTACCTTGTACTCATACTGTGCTGCATGATCTGGTCTTTCTAGTATTCCTGTATTGTCATTTAGCTGTATGTCACACTTAAATATTGTCTGTAACCTAAACTAATGTCCTGTGCTGTGTAATATGTTGCCACTTTATAAATACAATAAATAAATAAATATATATATATATATATATATATATATATATATATATATATATATGGAACTCACCTCCGGGATCCAGCGATATGGCCGTTTCTGCCAAGAGCGGGTCGAGTCCTGGCTTTTCCGCATGTCGGTAGCTGTCCTCCGCTGGTGATGCGCGCACTGGGAATCGCTCTGAGCATACTGGTGGGAGGATGCCACACTCCTCACGGCCACAGTATGGTCTGAGGCAGCGACAGAGGTAGTGTCAGCTGACAGGATAATCAGCTGACACTTGAGCAGGGGTTTTATTTAATAAATATAAAATAATGGATGCTGACCCTGGCTGCTCACATCAGAGGTGATGCCCTTGACCAGTATACTATAGCTGACACAGAGTCAAGATATTTTGCTGGTCAGTACTGGTTAGTCAGCTGACATGTATTGCACCTTTGTCAGCTGATCTCTCTGTCAGCTGACACTTAAACAAGATTAATGCCTGTGTGTGATTGGCTATTGTGTGCATGTGGTCGGCTACTGATTTGATGCTGTCAGTATTTAAACCTTGCTGTGACAATTGCATGTTGTCCATGATAGCTCTAGCTTGCTGGTTGCTCTGTACTGCGCTGTCTTGTTGTATTGGATTACCTGGATTTTGACCTCTGCCTGTTATTGGACCTTCCTTGCCTGCCGCTTGCACCGACCTTTTGCCTGGATTATCGTTACGACTGTTTGCTGCCTGGTTTGACATCAGATACGTTTTTGACCTCTCTTTGCCTAGCTATCCTGTACTGAAATATATCTGATCACCTGTGTATGACCCTGGACTGTTACTGGATTTTGCTAAATCTGAATCCTTGTTTGGCTCGGAAGTTTTTTTCGCTCACCCTGCATTCAGCTCCAAAACCTTGCACACTAAAGGCCTTGGTGTAACAGAAGTTGGGTAGGTGTTGTCTCCTCACCTCCCATTCAAGCGGGGACGTGTCACATAGGGTGAAGCGTGTGGAGTTAGATTGGGGCATTGGAGCTGATTCGTGGGTGGATATTTCTACTGGCCTGACAATATATATTTCATGTAGTTACTATGGTAGCTTCCTTTAGTTATTGTTATGTGACTTGGATGTCACTGGACTTCCAGAAAACAGTGAATACATTACATTGGTTACTTTAAAATGAAAGGGCTGTATGGAGACTAGGATCTCTTGAAACAAAAGGTAGCCATACATCTAGCGATGATGGGCAGATTCGACCAAGAGACAAATTTCTCTCTTAATCAAATCTGATTAGAGAGAGATCTGTCGGGTGCCCATACACCGCCACACTCTGATTCCCGATTGATTTCAGCATAAAATCTCCCGGGAATCGTCCAAGCGTGCAGCGTCTGCCGCCTTGCCACTACACACTACTGGCGTGATGCGTGTTTGACACCCAGCAGTGTGTATGTGGCTAACAGAAGGAGGTAATGTATAAATGCACATTATAGTACATATATATTACATTACATACATAAACACACAGCACCGGGGGTTTCAATGCTCGTCCCGATATCACTCGCCGTTACAGCTGCGCACCCAATCGAGAAAGTCGGCCCTACATCTTGCAGCATGTCCTATTGACTAATACAACCAATTTCGTCCTAAAATTGGACTCATTGTTGGTCGGGTATGCACTTGGCGGTGCCAATTTTAATCCGATTCCGATTATAATAATTGAATCGGATGATCAATCGGCCACTAAGTCGACTGATGTATGGCAACCTTAATTTTAACACTACATGGAAACAAAAAGAGGAAGAAAAGAGCCAAGTGTTAAGACTAAGCAGCACCTGACTTATACACTGATTTGCCTAAAAATTGGTACACAGTACAGATGAAAAGGCAAAGTGACCAAATCAGTTTATACCAGCTTTGTACTTTTTGCATACGTGATAATATTTAAAATATTCACAATCTTGGCATCATAAAATATTTGTCAAAAATCATGATCTTTATTTCTGAAAAGCTGAGTTGCTTCTTTATTGTGCTCCACAAATTAAACTGGTACTCTAAAGTATAAGCAGGGTAAAATACTTATATTTACAATGTTCTAAAAATAAAGTAAATGTTAGTAGGTTCCCACAAATCAATGAGAAGGAGAAAGCCATGATATTAATGTGTACAAATGTGTGCAGTAAACGCTCCATTAAGGGACTGGAACAACTTTATGGTCTTTTAACTATATAGCCAGCGTTTAACATATTTTTCCTTGTCAAGATCTAATTCAATCTATAAGAAGGTTAATCTGTTTAAGTGATGCCACAACTACTAATTAAATTAGCAATTGTAGCAATTGTTCTATACACAGGAGTTATAGATTAACTTTGTTTCACAGTACTTCCATAAGTAACAGTCACTTTAACGGGTTAACATAATAAATTGTACACTCAGAGAAATGATTGTAATTGTTTAGTTGTACAACACGATAAATAAACTTCTATCTTCTTTATATTGTATGCACATGGTAATCTCAAGGATTTGTTTTATGAGCTGTATATACTAGTATCAGTGTACACACAGTACTGTGGAATACATAATAATAATAATAATAATAATAATAATAATAATAAAAATCGTAATAACTACAACACAATTTTCACTGCAAACTGTCAGACAGCATGTCAGTCACATTTGTACCGATCTCCGAGCTTGCTACTCAAAAGCTGGTTCTAGAAGATGGATAATGCATTGCAAGTGAGGTAGCAACTCACTTTTCCTTTCGGATGTGTTTGATTTGGATCAGTGCAAAAAAGACTAAATGGGGCCAAGAGAGGTTTTTTTTTTTTTTTTTTCTTGCGAGTCTACCAATATGTTGGAGGATAGGATTTACCTAAATTCCATGAATCAGTTTGAGCTTTTGCATATTTCACATATCACAAATATCAGCCAATCAGTTCAGAGAACCTCAGTCTTAATAGCTGAGATGTTAATGATTAAATTCAGTAGGTTCAATGTACTATACATAAATATTCCAGTTCATTGTAGCATCCAGTTTGTGCCATAGCGAAGAAAGGGGACCCTGGGATGCCACCATGAAAAGGATGTGGTTGGTTTCCACCCCCTGGGAACCAGAGGTGGGGAAGAGTGCCTTGTCCATGAATTGGACAAGGGCTCTTGGGGAGCGGGGAGGCTTGGCCAACCCTCTCTTCCTGAGTCCCCACACACCATGGCCACATAAGTACATAGCCAAAAAATTGTGGGCATTTAAATAAATATGATATAAAATAACGGACAACCTTTTAATTACTTATAGCAGCTAATTGTGGAAACAAACATTGAAGTCTATGGTGGCACCCTTTTTACACAGACGGCTCTGGCACCCTTTTCAACTGATACTGTATCTCGGAAACTATCTTGGAATCAGAAATCAGAATCAGAAATATCTTTAAATATTAGTCACAAAGCCCATTAGGTAATGGATGCTAAAGAACTGTGCTGTCTACAGCCATATGTCACACATTCCCACAACCCCATCCATGGGTGCAGCCAGAGGCGTAGCTAGGGTTTTCAGCGCCCGGGGACAAAGACTATAAATGCACCCCCCGCCCCAAAACGTTGAGTGGCCACATAATAAATGTGGGCGTGGTTATGGGTGGAGCCAAATGTATATGGAGGTTAGCAGGCTCATGCTCACCCACCCTCCCTCAGTGTGTACCTTCCAGCATGTTCCAAAACATATTCAGCAATCATGAGCCCCCCCATCAAGACAAATTCAGCAATCTTGAGCCCCCCTCATCAAGACAAATTCAGCAATCATGAGCAAACATGAGGCCCCAACATGACCAACTCAGCAATCATGAGGCCTCCAACAAGACAAATTTAGCGATCTTGAGGCCCCCAACAAGACAAATTCAGCAATCATGAGGCCCCCAACAAGACAAATTCAGCAATCATGAGGCCCCCAACAAGACAAATTCAGCAATCATGAGGCCCCCAACAAGACAAATTCAGCAATCATGAGGCCCCCAACAAGACAAATTCAGCGGTCTTGAGGCCCCCAACAAATCATGAGGCCCCCCAAAAATAGGTAGCCCCAAGTCTATAGGTGTCCCCAGAATAGGTGGCCAGCAGTATAGATGTCCCCAGAATAGGTGGCCAGCGGTATAGATGTCCCCAGAACAGGTAGCCAGGGGTAGAGATGTCCACAGAACAGGTAGCCAGGGGTATATGTGTCCAGTATATGTAGGCAGGGGTATGTGTGCCCAGTATATGTAGCCAGAGGTATATGTGTCCAGTATATGTAGCCAGGGGTATATGTGCCCAGTATATGTAGGCAGGGGTATATATGCCCAGTATATGTAGGCAGGGGTATATATGCCCAGTATATGTAGGCAGGGGTATATATGCCCAGTATATGTAGCCAGGGGTATATATGCCCAGTATATGTAGGCAGGGGTATATATGCCCAGTATATGTAGGCAGGGGTATATATGCCCAGTATATGTAGGCAGGGGTATACACGCCCAGTATATGTAGGCAGGGGTATATATGCCCAGTATATGTAGGCAGGGGTATATATGCCCAGTATATGTAGGCAGGGGTATATATGCCCAGTATATGTAGGCAGGGGTATATATGCCCAGTATATGTAGCCATGGGTATATATGCCCAGTATATGTAGGCAGGGGTATATATGCCCAGTATATGTAGCCAGGGGTATATATGCCCAGTATATGTAGGCAGGGGTATATATGCCCAGTATATGTAGGCAGGGGTATATGTGCACAGAGTAGGTAGCCGGGTGACGGGTGTCCCAGCAGGAGGGGAGCAGTGCAGAGAAGAGGGAGAGCTGCTCTCCCTCGCTCGCTCTCCCCTCCATTAATGTCCGGGTGGCTGGCAGCGGCGGGCGGAACTTACCTCCGTCTCGTCGCAGCGCCGGATGGATTAGCCGCTACTCTGGTTTGGTCCAGAGCAGCGGCTGCGACACCCTGGAGCGAGACGGAGGTAAGTCCCGCCCGCAGCGCCAGAGACACCCGGACATTAATGGAGGGGAGAGCGAGGAAGAGAGAGCACCCTAAGGTGAGAGAAGGGGGGGAGACGGCCCCGTTCTCCACCGTCCGCATAGCTCTCCCTCTTCTCTGCGCTGCTCCCCTCCGCAGAAAAAAAAAAAAAACAACAAAAAAAACCAACAAAGCAGCTCAGCTGGGCGCCCTTAGGGACCCGGCGCTCGGGGGAACTTGACCTACCCCGACCCCCCCTAGCTCCGTGCCTGGGTGCAGCCCTGCCTATGCACCCATCCTCAGTCACGTGCAAAGCGACAGAATGCCCCACACTTTTCTATGTCCACTGCCTATTTCCCACCCATAGCCTTGTGCTGCACATGCACAGCAGCAGGCACTGACATGGATGCATGGACACAGGGACAGAGGAGGATGTAGCGATAGGAAGATTATTATAATATATAGCAAAGTTGCAAAAAAAACAAAGTACTTATGTTGCTCAATCCATGACATGGTTGACATGTTTGACGCATGACATATAAAGAAATGGTTAGGGCAAGGTCCTTTACTTGCCAAGGCAGAAATGGTAATCTGTGAAACCACCCGTTCCCCAAACCCACAAGGACATTAGACCTTGATTGCATGCTTAGTCATTGCTCTTATTTGATCACTTGTTCAGGCTGATATTAAGAGATGCTCCTCTTTAAAACTTCCCATTCCTAATTTCCATGCACAGGATTACAGCCCTCACACTCACCAGCCCTTCTGATCTTGCCATTTCTATCAAAAGATGGAAACAGCCTAGCACAGAATCTGTCAGTCCCAACTGCTAATTTTAAAAAGCATACTGACAGAAGGGAATGAGAACACAGTTGGACTGTGTGCGCTACTGGGCTAATGCATATCACTGTTTCCTCTCTATCCCTTTAGATTGTAAGCTCACAGGGGTAGTGTTCTCTCCCTCTTGTTTCTAGTAAATTGCTGTACATTTTCCTAATCACAAAGTATTGGACAAGTGTGATGAAACGCGGAAAAGCCGCTGCCTCTCAAGGTGAGGCGGCTGTTTCCGCGTCCAGCAGGGCGTCACTACGCGGAAAAAACGCTGCATGCCGCATAGGCAGAGCGGCGGAATCCGCATTGGTAACGGCGGAATCCGCATTGGTAACGGAGGAATCCGCATTAGAGGCAGCTCCCGCACTTAGTTCACTGGATACATTGCAAAACAGTACTGGTGTGGCTGGGACTGATAGTCCACCTAGATTCAGAGTGACACGCGCGCGCGTACAGAGGCAGAGCTTAAATAACAGTCAGAAGGGAGTCAGCTGACCAGGCGGGTCAGCTGACATTTTCCACTTCTCTCATTGGTCCAGCAATTAGGGAGGTCCTGGAGAGGTCCTTGTGTATATATACTGCTGGCTGTTCACTTGCTCTTTGTCTGGCGTTGCAAACACATACGTGGGAGCACTCAGACCTGTAGTCAGATCCTTAAGTGTGCCGGGACCAGCTGGAGCTGTAATCCTACACTTAGCTAGATTCTGTTGATAGCTTAAAGTACTAGTTTGATTGTGATTATCTGTTATGACCCTTTGCCTGCCTGACTCTGTTTCTGCCTCCTGATCTTGTACCTCGATATTTCTGATACCCTGTTGCCGAACCCCGGCTCGTCCTTACACTCTGCTTCTGCCTCCTGATCTTGTACCTCGATATTTCTGATACCCTGTTGCCGAACCCCGCCTGTACTTAGACTCCCCCTCTGCCTTCTGAATCTGTACTTTATCTGTCCGTGTGTTACGATCTGGCTTGTCCGACCTTGAGAACCGACCTTACTATTGGAGGCGGTTCCCAGTCCTGTTAGTGACACTTTCTTCTGAGTGGCACTTTCGGACTAACCTTCCTACTGTCAGTCTGACTCCTCCAGCCTTGGAGAGTTCAGGTCTTCGGAAGGAAGCTGTGCAGTATTCCTCACTGCACTGAGGCCTAGTCCTCTAAGTGTTACTGTTGCACCAAACACTACACTCTACTCAGGTTAACAGAGGTTAGTTGGTATATTGGATTATCGGTGATACTGCAGATCACTTATAATCTGGTATACATCTGTATTCCCAGTGATACTGCAGATCACCGGTAATCAGATCCTCTCTGTGCTTTACCGTTCGTTACAACAAGATACCATTTATATTGCCTGCAAACTGTGCATTATAAACCAGTCTCTGTACTTGTATGTTCCCATGTTTGTTTCTTACGCTGTATAACACCATTCAAAATGATGGCACAATATAAATAATAATTGTACCAGACCACGGTTGCACTGATTCACCACTGCCACAGGCCAGCTCTGCATAAATATACAATAAAGATAAATTAACTGATAAAATGTGATAAGACTTTTGACACATGAGGGAATTTAAGTAAAAAGTGCATTTGTGTTCTAATTAAAGTAGTTTATGTTCTAGCTTTCCTCCTTTAATGTCTGGATAGAAGTGGTGAAGTACAAAAATGCAGACTTCTTTTGTTATTTCAAAAAGTGTTTCTCCACTGTTGAACACGTTACCTACCTGCATATCACTTGCATATTTGTAGACTATATAATGTAATTTATATATACCTATCTATAAAAACCTGCATGACCAGATAAACTGTGTGAGTAGAAGTACAATTAACAAGGTGTTTACTTTATGGTTTAGTTGTGATGCCTCATAATCAAGTGAAAGTGTTGCATGTTTCAAGTATCTTGTTATTCACGTGAAGCTAAATACAGTGAAATCTCTGTTAGGCAGGGAACACGCTAAGCAGAAACATTAGCGTTGTCAATGGGACGCATGTTTATGCATTTTTTAATACACGTTTTTAAAACGCTGGTTTTGTTGCATATTTTCAAAAAGCATAAATAATGCACATAATGAAAGTCAATGGTGACGCAACGTATTGCTTTTTGTATACATTTTTCATGCATTTTTATATGCATCTTTGTAAAAAAACTATGTTTTCTGATGCATTTCTGCTTCCTGTTGACTTCCTAGTGATTTGCATAAAACACATACAGTATAAAAAAGCACAAAAACTCATACAGTACACATGAAAAATGCATGTGCGGGAAGAAAACACAAAACTTTACACAGGAAGTTGCTCTTAGAGATCAGAAGACCTCCAGTGAGAAGGAGGTAATGTGTTCAGCTTCAGCCTGCCACCGCCGCTGCTGCTGCCACGAACACCACCAATGATTGCAGGAGGGGGAGCGCTGAGAGGAGAGCCCGAGGTGAGGGAGGGGGGGAAATTTCCCCCCTCCCCACCGATCTGCCACACTCTCCTCTTATGCTGTGACCCCTCCTGCCCCCCAAAAGTCCCTGAGCGGGCCCTGGGGGGGTGCTGGATTTTTTTTGCAGGGGGGCCCGGGGATTTCTAGGTACGCCATCCTGTATCAGGCTGGCATCATCCGTCATATTAATGCTCTTTAAAGATAAAGGTTACAATACAGCCATAATAGCGATGTTTCAAAGCTCAATCTTCTTTCTCAGGCTAGGCTGAATGTCAAAAAATAGGTATTTGACATTTAGCCTAGCCTGAGAAAGAAGCTGGAGATTCGAAACGTTGCTATTATGGCTGTATTGTAACCTTTATCATTGAAGAGCATTAATACGACAGATGGTGCCGGTCTGATACCTTTTTGCATGAGCCTCCGAGAACAGAAATGGGAATGGCTGCCGGTGTCTGGATCTCGGAGGAGGGGAGAACTGCATGCAATGCAGACCTCCTGACCTCCTGAATGCATAGGATAAGGAGTCTGTATTCTTATAACTGTGTTATAATGTTTTAAAATAAAAAAAATATGCAATGTAAAGAAATTCTAGAGATGATGTCATGCTAAAGCTTTTGACCAGGTCTCCACTGTCTTCTGGAGGAGAACTTCATCATTCCAGTGGCCCAACCTCCTGCTGAAACTCCTGGGAAGGGTAATCGTGCTGATCACAAAATGTAAGTTCATCCATTGCCAATGCCTGGACAATTACTGTATATTGATATTACAGAGACTGCCCAACCCTTTCCCTGTGTTATTCAGCAAATAATGTAGCGTTGTGGGATGAAGTAACCCCAAACTGAGACCCGTAAATGAGCATGGAATTGGTTTAGGGGGTGGAGGTACATTGTTAGATGGTTGGTTGTAGGCAGTTTCATAGGATTTAAAAACACTTGAACACACTGGGCACAATCCAATTAACTTTTTCTCCTAAGTTTTCTCCTAGGTGAATATTTACATTTTATCAATGAAATGGCTTTTAAGCCACCAGCAAGCAGGATTTTTTTTTGACAGTAATTTGTCTCCTATTTTTTGGTACTTGTTTAACTGCAGAGTGTTGAAAAGTTATTTTAAAGATAAGATGTAACATGTTCATGGTGGATAATTTAACATATGATTGTTAAGAACATAAAAGATAATGCCCACATGTAAAATATTATGTTTCCTATGAAATGTTTATAAAATGCCAAGTAATAAAATCTGTTTTGGACATACTTTGGTTATAAAACATACACAAAACAAAAACACTGTAACAAAGTATTCTAAATAGAGACTACTCATGTTCCAGTATGTATGATAGCGCCTTAGGCAAAAGCTATCACTCTGCAGCAGTGGGCTAGTGTTATGCTTGTGAGAATATCAAGAAGCAGTGATAAGCCTTAAGCTAGATAGCATGCTGTAGCAAAAAAAAGGTCCTTTTTTTCAGATTTAATAAAACGTTTGTGCGTGGTAACAGGTTTGTTATTACTAATACTTCTACTGGTTATTGATTAGAATATGATCTTACAGTACTGCTGACTACAGCTTTACTTTTCACTCAATCTGGGCAGCCATTTAGACAACCATTAAAACAGGTTATTCAGTATCACTTCTACATTGATGACACCCGATCTCCTGACTTCTCAACACTATCTCTGCTGATTCTGCATTTATGCCATCCTGTTTCCCCAAACGTAGGGCTTGTTCACACTACAGGAGCTTTTCTAAGCACTTTGTGATTTTAAAAGCTCTTGCTAATGTTATCCTATGTGTGTGTTCTCACTGGAGCAATGTGATTTTGTAAAAATCCCCCAAAGCATTGCATTAGCAAGAGCTTTTTCATAATGACAAGCACTAAAAGGGACTCCGAGCACCTCTCATGGGCATGCCTTTAAGATTCCGACCAGTACTGCAAAGTACTTAAAGATGCATACCTTTCTGTAGCTTGTGCTCTCCTCTTTCATTTGAAACCTGAATTGCCATTCAACACCAATTTTTTTTTTCGATTTCAATTTAAGAATTGCGGCCACCATCTTGGCTATGTTATAACTTCTGGGTCACCCCTATCTTCTCTGTTAGAGAAGTGCATCCCTGATTGAAGCAGGAAGAGGAAGTGTCATGCATGGCCATTGCAAGAGGTTCCTCCAGAGGGGTCATAGCACAACTTTGTTGGAAGTCATCTGGCTTAAACGCATGCCCATGAGAGCTGCTCGGAGTCCCTTTAAAAAGCTCTTGTAGTGTAAGCAAGCCATTGATATAAGTAAATCAGTATCTGTAGTCCCTATAAATGTAGAGAACACCCCAATAACCTTAACGCTTAATGTTCTGTGTTTGGGCAAATATTGACTTTGCGCTCTTAACTACCTGCGGACCACCGCAGTATAACTCTACGGCTGGCAGGTTCTGACCGGACGTAAACTCTACGTCCCATTGACCGCACGCCCCCGCCCATCCCCGCCACTGTCGCCGCTCGATCTCCACCGCAATATGCTGCCCTGCCGCCTCTATGATGGCAGAGCACTGTGAGCCGGGCAGGAGCCATTTTCATTGGCTCCTGGCCCTGTCATTCATGTAAGCCGTTCCCATTGGCTTACATGGAGTGACAGGGTCAGGAGCCAATGAAAGCGGCTCCTGACCGGCGTACAGCGCTCTGCCGTCGTACCGATGGCAGAGAGAGCAGCCTGCGGCGGGGACAGAGCGGCGTAATCATCGGGAGCGGCGGATTTTAGCGGCGATTCATCGGGAAGCAGTGGTTTACTGGACCAGCACTCTCTGGTCCTTAAGGGGGCAGAGGGTGCTGGTCCCGAAGTGGATAATTAAGCCACATATTATCTAATTAACTACCTCATGTTTTTTCCATCCCTAAAATATATGCTGAATATGCCTCTTCAGCATACAAAAGATTGCTAAAATGCTTGCACATTCTCCAATCATATCCCATCTTGACTACTGCTACGTTTTACTCTATGTACTCTAAATTTACCATTTGTGAACTAGGATTGTGTTTATAGTTGCTACTTTTGTATGCCTTTTACTCTGTGCAGTGCCACCGAACATGATAATATTTTATAAATAAAGTAGTAATAAGAAAAAGAATTGCAAAAAAAAAGTCTCAAATGTTCACAATCTGTGATTTGTTTTGGCAGGTAAATCAGTTTTATTTTTTCAGTTCTCAGTAGTAGGAGCAGTACTAATCAGCGGCAACATAAACTTTGGATAGTTTGCGGAACACTGCTCAATGATTACAATCACCGAACGACCATCGCGGTAAGCATGGGTCTGACACAGTTCAATGAAAAGTATGCTACTTAGCTATTATTGAAACTTTTCTATTGTACATGTGATGTGCCATAAAACGGTATAAGCTGTCAGAAACTTTTAAGTTAAATAGTTGTATAGTGTCATGCACTTATTTACATTTAGAAATGTTTACATATGAAAAAAACCTGCTTTTTGTATTTATTCCATGCATAATGCAATAGCCTTCAGCAGACAATTGACATTGACTAACATAAATACTATGCATAACTGTATAATTGTGCAACAGATTAATGCAACAAAGGTCTTTCTCATTCACATCTAAATAGCTGTAAGTAATGCCACTTTGTAAAACATAAATTTCTGATTTCAGAAGGCCTTCAAGTATTGTGCTTCGCGATAAGCGCAGATTATTTATTGACTCACTGTGTCCACTCGGTTTACATTGATATGCATAATACATTTCATTTTTTACACATCATATATTAACTTTGTTTTTGTCTGAAATAAAACTATGATACTCGGGGAATAGCATCTGCCGCAGAAAGCAATTCAACCGCATTTCTTTGCTTGTCTTCATTAGCGGAGAAGCCAAGGAAACGATGACCTTTCCTTGTTTATTTCTAAAGTGTGAGCATGAATGCTACACTGAATACTTTGACAGAAAAAAATACAGAATATTGAAAAGGTCAAGGTAGTATGCCATGCTACTACTGTGTAATTAACAGAGCATTCTCTCTCATCTCGGCATGATAGCTCATTCTTGTAGTTAATGTAGCTCTTACAAACAACATGTAGAGATTAGGAGGCTGCCAGCAAAATATCAAGAAAGACTAGATTTCACTGGGGAATGTCAGACGAGGCAAAACTTTCTCCCAGCCATCACTCTTCCATAGAAAAGTGTGGCATTGCTTAATTTTTTTAATGTCATATGGCACGTTGCTATTCTAATTGCAAATTCTTCTCTCTCAAGCTTAAACAAGGAAGCCTTTCTCTTTTTGCCATTTTTTTTAATTACATTGAAAATGATTCATGACAAGTTGCATAGCTATTACCTGAAAATAAAGCTATTCATTAGAAATGAAGGTACAAATAATATTGTGGTATGCAATTACACAATGAAAGTTGACTGATGTTTGTCTAGAAACTCACTTTAACCTTTCATGTACTTTGCCTGATTCATTAAGGTTCTTCAAGGCTGGAGGTCACTGGGGAACATCAATGAGTCTGTCAAGCCAGGTTTGCATGTATTAAAAATGGTATATTGTTTATTGTAAATTTTTCATACATTACCCGTCAAGCTATATTGGTCCATAGAGATAAATGCAGAAAAGTGCATTTTTTTCTTATAAAGAACTTTAAAACGTAATCTTATTAATTTATTAAAGTAAACACAAATCTTTTAGAAATGCCTGTTCTAGAAGTAGCACCCCACGCCCTCTGCAGTGATCTATGATTCCCATAGGGACTGCAGTGACCTTGTCAACGTATGACAAGAATGGTATGACTGGTCATACTGCTCACGCAGGCTTCCCCGGTATAGACTGCTAGCCATGATAGGCTATCAATCTATAGGGACTTATAGTTAAGTGGGTAAAGCTTTTGCCCTCTGACCTTTACAATAAAGAGCACATCACTGTGGTGACCAATGCATTCATACACTACTACAGGGAGCATGTGCTATCACCACTGCAGGAATGGAAGTAACAGAGGGAAGTTCTGGGAAACCTAAACGTAAAAAGTACATTAAAAGGTACATTTTTTTTGTTCACTATTGTGTATGCATTACAGCCTATTCAATGGAGTTGTGCAGAAAATTTACACAAAATTATGTCTGCAGTGTATTTTCAATAACGTAACCTCTAGTTATCACAATTTTATTGAAATGTTTCAGATACTTTTTAATTGATTACAATTAATGAGAAAATTGACATAGTTACTGACAGAAAAAACATAGTGTGCACAGCCCCTTAGCCCTTTAGCAACTTCAAAGGAAATATCTTGTTTGAGATAGTGCACTACATTTGAGTGTAGCAGAAGATATGGAAACTGAAAGTAGAAGTCCTGTGCTATTGTCTCACATTGCCATAATTACACATGGCCATAATTACACCTTACAGCAGTACTAATTAGTAGCAAGGGAGTGTAACAAAAAAGAAATAAAAGATGTACTCAAATAAATCGGCCTGAGCACTTGCAGGCTGATCACGGGTTAATTAATACTCTTAAAAGAATGTTACCAAGCCAAACCTAATATATATAGATAGTGGGAGGGAAGAGGCGCCCCCAAAAAAGTTGGTCGAGGAACATGAACAGGTTTTTATTAGAAAAAATATAAAAATGTGTTTAGTGTCTAATAAAAAAATATTCATCTTACACGAGTGGTTTTCCTCACTTTGAGGCGGTAAGCAAATTTTCATTATTTATCCACTGTCTGCATCTACATTTTTAGGGGTGCCTCTTCCCACCCAGTATTGCTCTTAACCCCCTTCCTCCTTAATTTTGTGGGGAGGGTGTGTGCACCTCTAGATCCTTGGAACTTTTAGTAAGCCGCTCTTTTAGAGCGCGACCCAACCAAACCTTAAAGAAGAGAACACAGGTGAGGATTGGTCTTACTCATTTGCATTTACATTGTGGTTCTGCAACCCACTCTTATGACTATTACGCCTACACATTTCAATTATCTGGTGTATAGATAATACTACACTATACGGGGCTCCTTGGAGTTTTGTGCTTTTTTTTCTGTTTTTCTGGAAATGATCTTTTGTCTTCTCCAGATGTTTTCCTAATATGCTTAGATATATACAAGCTAACATGTCTAACCCAGAAAAAAAGAAAATAAAGAAGGTACTTTCTTCTTAATCATAAAAGGACATTGTTCATCTAACTTAATTGTGGTTAATGCCAATATCATAAAACTAGTTCTCCAGTATTGTTATCATGCTATGAACCTGTTTGCCAGAGTTAAAAAAAACTGGCTTTCTGTTGGAATAGTTATATACCTTCAGTACAGAGACTCTGAAATAGGCTTTAATGGTAGCTTGCATATTTGGAGGCATCATAGCCTCCAGGTGGAGTGTGATAAGCATAAGATCATTTTTGAATATCATTGAGCGGAAAATATAATTTGTTAAACGATATTGTTATATTTTACAAAGTACCTCTAGAATTCATATTTTGGAGTTAAAGGATCTAATTTACACAGCTTGCATAATTTTCCTAGTGGCTTGATTTCCTTTTTATTGCTTCATTTTGATTTTACTGATTAGAGGGGCTATTAGAACATTCAAAATATTACTGATGAAAATGACAAATGGAATTACAAAAATGTAATTAAATGTGTTCTTGTTCATTTATTTCTGAAAGGTTCAATTTTTATTATACAAACTCCAAACACTTTTAGCGAAGTTCATTACATGGTTCTTAAGGGAAGCCCTTTTCAATATTTCTGAGTTGAAATAAATGTTCTTAAAACTACTTTTTTCATATTGAATTTAGGAGAAATCGCTTGATATAGCTAATTATGTTAAATATTTCTGCAAAGTAAAAATATAATTAAATGCATTTATTGAGAAACTTTTTTTTTCACCTCAAATCTATAGTTTTTCAAATATATATGTGCATGAAGAACATTATTCACAAAAGCAGAGAACAATTTAGAAAATGTCTTAAAACACGGGAAGAATCTTGTAATCACTTTGCATTGTTCAACTGCTCATTAGTTTAAAGTAATGTAAAGTTAAATAAAATTGATTACGGCTAGGCTAGCATTGATTGTACGTGTGCGTGCGTGTGTGTGTATTGTATATATGTAAGTTTAGAGACAGCAACAATTGGGTCTTTCTTTTTTGTACTTTTTTTCTACTGATTTTTCACTAAGATAACTTTTTCATCTTCTCTTAAATAACTTTTCAACAGAAGTAGAAAACTACTTTTAGTGTTTCCTTGCTTCCTGGTAGCTTAAAGGGCCATTTCATTTACAATAAGTGAAAATTTAACCTTGGAGAACTTAGGAGAAAACGTTAATTGAATAGTAGCCACGGTGATATACATAATACTGTATACCTGTAGATGTAGAAATTAAAGAAAGGGAAAAATAACAACCATGAAGGACCCAGCAGGGTTTATTTACTAAATTTGGATAAAAGTGAAATGAGCACACTGCAGAGCATACATGATCCAGTTAACGTAAACAGAATGTTTTAAAAAATAGTTTGCTATTATGTAGCAAATGTTTATAACCCTTACCTAAGTGATATCAGGAGGTAGTTAGGATTTGCTAACATTTAGGGAATTTGTGTTAATACTACTGCAGTTGTATGCAAATACCTGCAGCAAACATTTGCCTTATGTAAAGATAGGAGGGATGTCACAAGAGGCATACAGATGTCAGAATTATATTTGATATAATGCTGACATCTCCTGCAGCGTTTCACTCAGTATATAGTCTTGTCAGAGGAGCTCACAATCTTGTCCTTACCACAGTCATAATTCCGCCATAACCTAAGGTCAATTTAGCGGGGGAAGCCAATTAAGTTATCTGTATGTTTTTTTGATGACACAACTCTTCTCTCAGAAACGGCAGATGGTCTGCAGCATCTAATTAATAAAAATATGAAAGTGCAAAGTTAGGCCTCCACCTGAATATCAAAAGGACCAAGATCATGACAACAGTAGATGACTGCAATATCAAGATAGCAGTTGACAATGAAAAGATTGAGTGTATGCAGGAATTCACCTTCCTCGGCTCTCAGATCGATCGAAAAGGTGATTGTAGTCATGTAATAAAATGTCGGATAACCCTCGGCAGAAACGCAATGGTAAGCATGAACCAAGTATGGAAAAGTAATGACATTAGCATTACGACCAAATGTAGACTGGTTCATGCCATTGTTTTCCCCATAACCATGTATGGCTGGCTGCGAAAGTTAGACCCTAAGAAAAGCAGATAGAAGAAAAATCGGCTTCTTCAAGTTGTGGTGCTGGCGACAGTTGCTTCGCATTCCATGGACAGCAAGAATGACCAACAAAGAAGTATTGGAGTGTATAAGACCAGACATGTCACTAGAAGGCAAGATCACCAGACTCAGACTCACATATTTCGGCCACGTGATGCGATCAAATTCTTTAGAGAAAGACCTAATGCTAGGACTGATCAGTGGCAAAAGGCGACAAGGCCACCAGAGAATGCATTGGCTTGACACCATCAAAGCTGACACACGATTGAGCTTAAGGCAACTGTCAGAAATGTTACAAGATCGAACAGCATGGAGAGAGCTAACCCATAGAATTGCCAAGAGTGGGACATGACTGAATGGATAACATCATCATCATCATGGTTTTTTGGAGTGTGGTAGGAAACCAGAGTGTTCAAAGTACTCCATGCAGATAGTCTCCAGGCTGGGGATTGAACTAGGGACCTAGCACTGCAAGGCAAGAGTGCTATCAACTATGCCACCATGCTGCCCACTTAAAGTTATGAAAGCTTGGAATACGTTGTTAGTCATTAAAGGTATAACTTGAATCAACATTTGATGTTGGCATAACTTCTAATGTACTTACTTTCAGCGTGTTCTGAAAGGGAGGATTGCAAATTTTAGCTACCGAATAGCAGAACTAAAAAATCCAGGTTTGCTTGATCACTTTGATCTCCAGTCTTAATAAAGAAATCTCAATATAAAAATGGGAAAGTGTGTGTGTGTGTGTGTGTGTGTGTGTGTGTGTGTGTGTGTGTGTGTGTGTGTGTGTGTGTGTGTGTGTGTGTGTGTGTGTGTGTGTGTGTGTGTGTGTGTGTGTGTGTGTGTGTGTGTGTGTGTGTGTGTGTGTGTGTGTGTGTGCGCATATGCATGTGAACAACCTATATTTTCAAAACATGGAAGATGCCTAAGCAATCATCACCACCAGAGAAGTAATTCAATCGCACTTTTAAATTGTGCTGCTGTGCTACTTGGCATTGCTATTCCTTCAAGAGTTCACAGTTGTGAGGATATCCACACTACAGTCTCCATTCATATTTTATCATTCCATCTAATGATAAACTTGTGGATGACTGACAGCTTGGAAAGAAGTAAGAAGGTGCTTTTCTATAAATACCTTACTAGCTTCTCTGTGGATGAACATGGTGAGGTATCCTGATTATCTTTCAATTTTGAAAAGTGTTCATGAATTATTTTTTAGCTCGTCAGTTTTGTGGTGGATTAAAATAATATTAATTTGCCTTCAGCAATGCATATCTTTTTCAATTGCATAGATAAATAGGATGAAGTAAGACACATGTTCAGCAAGTTCAGTCTCTCACACAATCCAACTGTTGGTTATCAGAGAAAAAAAAATCACACCTGTACAGCTCATCTCCAACTGCGAGAAATGTTTAAAATTCTATATTTTATGCTACCTATACTACTAGCTCATGCAGTAGATCATTCCTTAACTTAAGAATAACATATTTGCAAATCTGTCATGATTATAATAAAAAAATAAATCCATAATAAAAACTTTGGATAATGTAGGAGATGGTTAGAAACTTTTTTTTTTCATTAGCGTCTCCATTCCAGAAATGCTTTCATACATTTCTCCAGTGACAGAAAATGAGAAAAAGCAATTACACTTGGTCATGGACTCCCACTCACTATTTTCCACACACTCTACAAAATATGGTTAATTTGATGTTGCTTCTGTCAGATTGGAGAGTTTCTCTAATTCCTCTCTGGTCAGGAATCCAGGGGATTTCCTCACCTAGGGTTAGACCCTAGCACTAAAAACCCCAAAACCTGAACCTTTTCAGTTTTAGTGGTAAAGGGTAGAGATGGCCCGAACCTCCGATTTTCTGTTCGCGAACCTCCGCAAAAAGTTTGGCTCGAGCGAACTTCCGCGACCCGCAGTAGACTTGGGGAGAGAACTTTGAAAACTAGAAAAAATTATGCTGGCCACAAAAGTGATGGAAAAGATGTTTCAAGGGGTCTAACACCTGGAGGGGGGCATGGCAGAGTGGGATACATGCCAAACGTCCCGGGGAAAAATCTGGATTGGACGCAAAGCAGCGTTTTAAGGGCAGAAATCACATTGAATGCTAAATTGCAGGCCTAAAGTGCTTTAAAACATATTGCATGTGTATACATCAATCAGGGAGTGTAATTAAAGTACTGCTTCACACTGACACACCAAACTCACTGTGTAAAGCACCACAAACAGCTGTTTGCGTAGTGACGGCCATGCTGGACTGGTGCGCACCATGGCCAAAGTGCTCTTCCTCACTCAGTGATGTCATGGATATTACAATGTGGGTAGGTATATGCAGTAATGGGTATTACAATGTGCACCTGTCACACAGGTAGTGGACAGGCACAGTGACACTAAGTGTGCTCACTTAGGTAGGTGGGTGCACTGTGAACAACAGGTAGGTAGGTATATGCAGTAATGGGTATTACAATGTGCACCTGTCACACAGGAAGTCACTGGATGTGCTGGGCCTGGCTGTGGCACACACACAGTATGAATTACCAAGGCTGTCTATGCAACACAAGTGTCAGTGGGACACACAGAAAAAAAATAGATCACAAGAACAAGATTGGCTCTCAAAAGAGCTGTTGTGGGGTGCTATGTTAGCAATAAGAATCAGCAAGGAACAATCTAACAAGCCTACAAGAGCCTAACTAATCTTTCCATATGAGAGAGTCTGCCAGCAGCTGTCCCTTCACTAATTACTGCAGGCACACGAGTGAGTGTAATGCCTGATGCCTGCCTTTTATAAGGGGGGCCCCCGCTCCAGGAGAGAGTGTAGCCTGATTGGCTACAATGTGCCTGCTGACTGTGATGTAGAGGGTCAAAGTTGACCCTAATGGTGCAGTATGGGGACGAACCGAACTACCGGAAAAGTTCGCGAACCACCGGAAGTTCGCCGGGAACCATTTGGGCCATCTCTAGTAAAAGTTTAGAATCATGTATTTATTTATTTATTTTTATTGCTAATTGTATCCCCATTAGGAGGGGTTCTTTCCTTTTCTTTTCTTTGGTGGAACCCATCAGCAGGAAATAAGACTGTAAACAGTGCTGAGGAAAGACAGATGGACAGGGCAGAAAGCTGGGGTGATGCAGGACGGGCACAAGAGCATTTCACATTCAGCGAAATGCTTGGTCACGTGCTTGTGATGATATGAGCCAGTGATTAAAGCCCTCTGGCTTCCCCCTCCATCCCACCCACTTACCAGATCCTTAGTGTTTAGTGCATTTAAACTCTGTGCAAAGTTTCTGCACAACTGTTTTATCCTGGACAACAATGTGTGAAACAAAATCAATGAATTCATTCCTCCTTTTAAGATATACCATTGCATATTATTATTATTTATTGTATTTATAAAGCACCAATATATTATGCAGGGCTGCACAATAGATACATGGTTAACATACAAGGTAGGACATAGTGTCTTTGGTCAGAATAGAGACTGTTCTAGTCCACAAGAGGAGTGAGGGACAGAAAGATTGCATAATAAAGCTGGAAACACTAGTGAGGGGGCACCTGCCAGAGGCGTCTAAAGATTGCAGACAGTGGGCGGTTTCACAGAAAATCCACCTCCGCCTCTAGGATGGTATATGCACTTATGTGGGCCTGCAACTAAGTTAATTAACAGCCACCATCTTGGATTCCTTATTGAGCATTGTATTATGCAGGACGACACTTTCCCCAGTGTCGGCAGCTCCATTCAGTGCACTGCAATGAAATACAAGGAGCCCAGGGGGATATAATTACAAACATCATGCAGGTAGGTGTGAGGATATAATTAATTAGTTGTGAGTATGCTTAAAGGCATACCCACAGGCACTGCTCGGAGTCCCTTTAATCTATGTGTTTTCCAGGTAATGTATGTATGTGTGTGCCAAATGTCATTCAAATCTGTTCAGCCATTGTTGCTTGATTGAGTAACAAACATCCAAACGTTTGCATGTATAATATTAGTGAGATATACCGTATATAGAAATTAGAAATGGCCTGAACCTCTGATTTTAGGTTCGCGAACCGCGACAGCGAGCTTCCGCAAACGTTCGCGAACATGCAAACTTCTGCAAACCGCAATAGACTTCAATAGGGAGGCGAACTTTGAAAACTAGAAACATTTATGCTGGCCACAAAAGTGATGGAAAAGATGCTTCAAAGGTAGTGTTGGGCGAACAGTGTTTGCCACTGTTCGGGTTCTGCAGAACATCACCCTGTTCGGGTGATGTTCGAGTTCGGCTGAACACCCGATGGTGTTCGGCCAAACCGTTCGGCCATATGGCCGAACTAAGAGCGCATGGCCGAACGTTCCCCGAACATTTGGCTAGCGCTGTGATTGGCCGAACGGGTCACGTGGTTCGGACCCGAAAGAGCTCTGATTGGCCGGACGGGTCACGTGGTTCTGGTAAATAAATACCCGATCCACGTCATTTCTCCGCCATTTGTCTGTGGGTTTAGCTTTGGGTAGGCAGGCAGGGTAGTTCTCTCTCCAGCCAGGCTAGCCAGGGTCCCCCCAGTCATTGTGTCGCTGCTGGGAACAGTAGTACACCGCTCACCCACACTATATAGCATTGTGTTTACTGCCACTCTGTGTACACCGCGCACCCACCACTGTATAGCATTGTGTTTACTGCCACTCTGTGTCTCTGCTGGGAACAGTAGTACACCGCTCAACCACCACTGTATAGCATTGTGCTCTGTGTCCCTGCTGGGAACAGTAGTACACCGCTCACCCACCACTGTATAGCATTGTGCTCTGTGTCCCTGCTGGGAATAGTAGTACACCGCTCAACCACCACTGTATAGCATTGTGCTCTGTGTCTCTGCTGGGAACAGTAGTACACCGCTCACCCACCACTGTATAGCATTGTGCTCTGTGTAGCTGCTGGGAATAGTAGTACACCGCTCACCGACCACTGTATAGCATTGTGCTCTGTGTCGCTGCTGGGAACAGAAGTACACCGCTCAACCACCACTGTATAGCATTGTGCTCTGTGTCTCTGCTGGGAACAGTAGTACACCGCTCACCCACCACTGTATAGCATTGTGCTCTGTGTCGCTGCTGGGAATAGTAGTACACCGCTCACCCACCACTGTATAGCATTGTGCTCTGTATCGCTGCTGGGAATAGTAGTACACCTCTCACCCACCACTGTATAGCATTGTGCTCTGTGTCGCTGCTGTGAACAGTAGTACACCGCTCACCCACCACTGTATAGCATTGTGCTCTGTGTCGCTGCTGGGAACAGTAGTACACCGCTCACCCACCACTGTATAGCATTGTGCTCTGTGTCGCTGCTGGGAACAGTAGTACACCGCTCACCCACCACTGTATAGCATTGTGCTCTGTGTCGCTGCTGGGAACAGTAGTACACCGCTCACCCACCACTGTATAGCATTGTGCTCTGTGTCGCTGCTGGGAACAGTAGTACACTGCTCACCAACCACTGTATAGCATTGTGCTCTGTGTTGCTGCTGGGAACAGTAGTACACCGCTCACCAACCACTGTATAGCATTGTGCTCTGTGTCGCTGCTGGGAACAGTAGTACACCGCTCACCAACCACTGTATAGCATTGTGCTCTGTGTCGCTGCTGGGAACAGTAGTACACCGCTCACCCACCACTGTATAGCATTGTGCTCTGTGTCGCTGCTGGGAACAGTAGTACACCGCTCAACCGCCACTGTATAGCATTGTGCTCTGTGTCTCTGCTGGGAACAGTAGTACACCGCTCAACCACCACTGTATAGCATTGTGCTCTGTGTCTCTGCTGGGAACAGTAGTACACCGCTCACCCACCACTGTATAGCATTGTGCTCTGTGTCGCTGCTGGGAATAGTAGTACACCGCTCACCCACCACTGTATAGCATTGTGCTCTGTATCGCTGCTGGAAATAGTAGTACACCTCTCACCCACCACTGTATAGCATTGTGCTCTGTGTCGCTGCTGGGAACAGTAGTACACCGCTCACCCACCACTGTATAGCATTGTGCTCTGTGTCGCTGCTGGGAACAGTAGTACACCGCTCACCCACCACTGTATAGCATTGTGCTCTGTGTCGCTGCTGGGAACAGTAGTACACCGCTCACCCACCACTGTATAGCATTGTGCTCTGTGTCGCTGCTGGGAACAGTAGTACACCGCTCACCCACCACTGTATAGCATTGTGCTCTGTGTCGCTGCTGGGAACAGTAGTACACTGCTCACCAACCACTGTATAGCATTGTGCTCTGTGTTGCTGCTGGGAACAGTAGTACACCGCTCACCAACCACTGTATAGCATTGTGCTCTGTGTCGCTGCTGGGAACAGTAGTACACCGCTCACCAACCACTGTATAGCATTGTGCTCTGTGTCGCTGCTGGGAACAGTAGTACACCGCTCACCCACCACTGTATAGCATTGTGCTCTGTGTCGCTGCTGGGAACAGTAGTACACCGCTCAACCGCCACTGTATAGCATTGTGCTCTGTGTCTCTGCTGGGAACAGTAGTACACCGCTCACCCACTACTGTATAGCATTGTGCTCTGTGTCACTGCTGGGAATAGTAGTACACCGCTCACCCACCACTGTATAGCATTGTGCTCTGTGTCGCTGCTGGGAATAGTAGTACACCGCTCACCCACCACTGTATAGCATTGTGCTCTGTGTCGCTGCTGGGAACAGTAGTACACCGCTCACCCACCACTGTATAGCATTGTGCTCTGTGTCGCTGCTGGGAACAGTAGTACACCGCTCACCCACCACTGTATAGCATTGTGCTCTGTGTCGCTGCTGGGAACAGTAGTACACCGCTCACCCACCACTGTATAGCATTGTGCTCTGTGTCGCTGCTGGGAACAGTAGTACACCGCTCACTAACCACTGTATAGCATTGTGCTCTGTGTTGCTGCTGGGAACAGTAGTACACCGCTCACCAACCACTGTATAGCATTGTGCTCTGTGTCACTGCTGGGAACAGTAGTACACCGCTCACCAACCACTGTATAGCATTGTGCTCTGTGTCGCTGCTGGGAACAGTAGTACACCGCTCACCCACCACTGTATAGCATTGTGCTCTGTGTCGCTGCTGGGAACAGTAGTACACCGCTCACCGACCACTGTATAGCATTGTGCTCTGTGTCGCTGCTGGGAACAGTAGTACACCGCTCAACCACCACTGTATAGCATTGTGCTCTGTGTCTCTGCTGGGAACAGTAGTACACCGCTCACCCACCACTGTATAGCATTGTGCTCTGTGTCGCTGCTGGGAATAGTAGTACACCGCTCACCCACCACTGTATAGCATTGTGCTCTGTATCGCTGCTGGGAATAGTAGTACACCTCTCACCCACCACTGTATAGCATTGTGCTCTGTGTCGCTGCTGGGAACAGTAGTACACCGCTCACCCACCACTGTATAGCATTGTGCTCTGTGTCGCTGCTGGGAACAGTAGTACACCGCTCACCCACCACTGTATAGCATTGTGCTCTGTGTCGCTGCTGGGAACAGTAGTACACCGCTCACCCACCACTGTATAGCATTGTGCTCTGTGTCGCTGCTGGGAACAGTAGTACACCGCTCACCCACCACTGTATAGCATTGTGCTCTGTGTCGCTGCTGGGAACAGTAGTACACTGCTCACCAACCACTGTATAGCATTGTGCTCTGTGTTGCTGCTGGGAACAGTAGTACACCGCTCACCAACCACTGTATAGCATTGTGCTCTGTGTCGCTGCTGGGAACAGTAGTACACCGCTCACCAACCACTGTATAGCATTGTGCTCTGTGTCGCTGCTGGGAACAGTAGTACACCGCTCACCCACCACTGTATAGCATTGTGCTCTGTGTCGCTGCTGGGAACAGTAGTACACTGCTCACCAACCACTGTATAGCATTGTGCTCTGTGTTGCTGCTGGGAACAGTAGTACACCGCTCACCAACCACTGTATAGCATTGTGCTCTGTGTCGCTGCTGGGAACAGTAGTACACCGCTCACCAACCACTGTATAGCATTGTGCTCTGTGTCGCTGCTGGGAACAGTAGTACACCGCTCACCCACCACTGTATAGCATTGTGCTCTGTGTCTCTGCTGGGAACAGTAGTACACCGCTCACCCACTACTGTATAGCATTGTGCTCTGTGTCACTGCTGGGAATAGTAGTACACCGCTCACCCACCACTGTATAGCATTGTGCTCTGTGTCGCTGCTGGGAATAGTAGTACACCGCTCACCCACCACTGTATAGCATTGTGCTCTGTGTCGCTGCTGGGAACAGTAGTACACCGCTCACCCACCACTGTATAGCATTGTGCTCTGTGTCGCTGCTGGGAACAGTAGTATACCGCTCAACCACCACTGTATAGCATTGTGCTCTGTGTCTCTGCTGGGAACAGTAGTACACCGCTCACCCACCACTGTATAGCATTGTGCTCTGTGTCGCTGCTGGGAATAGTAGTACACCGCTCACCCACCACTGTATAGCATTGTGCTCTGTGTCGCTGCTGGGAATAGTAGTACACCGCTCACCCACCACTGTATAGCATTGTGCTCTGTGTCGCTGCTGGGAACAGTAGTACACCGCTCACCCACCACTGTATAGCATTGTGCACTGTGTTGCTGCTGGGAACAGTAGTACACCACTCACCCACCACTGTATAGCATTGTGCTCTGTGTCGCTGCTGGGAACAGTAGTACACCGCTCACCCCCCACTGTATAGCATTGTGCTCTGTGTCGCTGCTGGGAATAGTAGTACACCGCTCACCCACCACTGTATTGCATTGTGCTCTGTGTCGCTGCTGGGAACAGTAGTACACCGCTCACCCACCACTGTATAGCATTGTGCTCTGTGTCGCTGCTGGGAATAGTAGTACACCGCTCACCCACCACTGTATAGCATTGTGCTCTGTGTCGCTGCTGGGAACAGTAGTACACCGCTCACCCACCACTGTATAGCATTGTGCTCTGTGTCGCTGCTGGGAACAGTCGTACACCGCTCACCAACCACTGTATAGCATTGTGCTCTGTGTCGCTGCTGGGAACAGTAATACACCGCTCACCCACCACTGTATAGCATTGTGCTCTGTGTCTCTGCTGGGAACAGTAGTACACCGCTTACCCACCACTGTATAGCATTGTGCTCTGTGTCGCTGCTGGGAACAGTAGTACACCACTCACCAACCACTGTATAGCATTGTGCTCTGTGTCGCTGCTGGGAACAGTAGTACACCGCTCAACCACCACTGTATAGCATTGTGCTCTGTGTCTCTGCTGGGAACAGTAGTACACCACTCACCAACCACTGTATAGCATTGTGCTCTGTGTCGCTGCTGGGAACAGTAGTACACCGCTCACCAACCACTGTATAGCATTGTGCTCTGTGTCGCTGCTGGGAACAGTAGTACACCGCTCACCAACCACTGTATAGCATTGTGCTCTGTGTCGCTGCTGGGTCAAGTAGTACACCGCTCACCAACCACTGTATAGCATTGTGCTCTGTGACGCTGCTGGGAACAGTAGTACACCGCTCACCCACCACTGTATAGCATTTCTGTACTGCCACTGTACTGCTGCCAGTCAGCGTGTACTTTAAGGATAAGTGAAATGAAGAATAAATCCTGTGAAAGAGGGAGGGGCAAGGGAAGAAGTGTTTCCCCTGACGGTTCACGTACAGGCCACAGTGGAGCACCGAAGAAAACCCACTCAATACCGCCCATGTTGTCCAGGAAATCAACCCTCACAAATCCAAAAGAACAGGACCAGATAATTCATTGGATGAGCTCTCAAGCGTCCAGCAGTGGGATAAGCAGCCCCAGCACATCACGCACGAGGTCCGAGTCCTCAGCCAGTTACAAGGAGCCAGTGGGCACAAAGCTGACACAACCGGCAGCGACACCACGCACACAACTGCCAAATAACCAGTCCGAAGAATTTCCTCAGGACACAATGGGGTATTCGCAGGAGCTATTCCCAGCCCAACAAACTTCCACCTTTCAAAGGTCAATGGAACAGCCAGAAATGTTGTGCCCGGATTCACAACCATTTACTGTGGTAAATGCACCGCGCACTGAAATGCAAGGCGAGTCCGAGGACTGTGAAACCCAAATCCCAGAGCAAGTTGGGCAGGAGGTCGGCCGAGAAAATCTGGAAGACGACGTTGGAGTGAGCTGCGCAGAGGTTGTTCTGGGGAGCTCTACTCCACGGCGGCGGCCCACAATCACATATGACGAGTTTGAGGAGATGGAAGAGGAGGAGGGTATGGACAATGTTGACAGAGACCCAGATTTTTTATGTGAAGGAGAACATCGCCGTCGTAGCAGCACAGATGAGTCTGTTGAAGAACCCACTGCTGCACGAGTTCGCCTTGTGCCACAAGGTAGGCGGCGCGAAATTTCAGGCACCACAAGCGTGGAAGTTCAAGTGAGACGCAAAAGAGGCTCAAACAGAAATCGCCAGCAAGGCAGGTGCTCCAAAGTCTGGCCTTTCTTTGAAGACTGCAGTGAGGATGGTACCATGGTGATTTGCAAGGTGTGCAAGACCCGCCTGAGCAAGGGGGAAACATATTAACAACCTCTCCATCACCAGCATGACCCGCCACATGGTATCCAAACATCCCACTCTGTGGGCGCCAGGACAGGGTACCAGCAACACTGCCTCCCTTGGGGTCACCAGACTCACCACAAGACCCTCCTCAGCAGCAGCAGTAGCCCAGCCATTGTGTGGTTCACAACAACATTCACAAACATCAGACGACGCTGACACTGTCACTTTCCGGAATAGTGCTCTTAAGGTCTCCCAGTCTTCATCAAACACAACAACCAACAGCCGTTCAGTGTGCAGCCCTACGGTTCAGTTGTCTGTCTCGGAGATGCTTGAGTGCAAGAGGAAATTGCCAGCAAATGACCCCCGGGCCGTGGCACTAACAGCCAGCATAGCCAAGCTTCTGGCCTGCGAAATGCTGCCATATCGAGTGGTGGAGACAAACAGCTTCAAGGGCATGATGTCAGTGGCCATCCCACGTTACATGGTTCCCAGCCGCTACCACTTTGCGCGCTCTGCAGTGCCTGAGTTGTGTGAGCACGTGGTCAGCAAAATAACCCGAAGCTTGAAGAATGCCGTTGCCTGCAAGGTTCACCTCACCACTGACACCTGGACAAGTGCGTTCGGCCAGGGTCGATACATCTCCTTTACCGCACACTGGGTGAACCTTGTGGAGCCTGGCAGCGATTCCTCACCTGCTACGGCGCGAGTGTTGCCCACGCCGCAAACAGCTGCACTGCCGTCCCTCCCACTGGATAACAACAGCAGCACCTACCTCTCTGACTCCTTCTCCTCCAACGCATCTCAAAGCTGTACCTCATCCGGAAATGCTAACCCAGCAGCAGTAGGATCGTGGAAGCAGTGCAGCACAGCTGTTGGCATGCGTCAGCAAGCGTTGCTGAAGCTGATCTGCCTTGGGGATTAGCAGCACACAGGGGAGGAAATTTGGAGGGGAATAAAGGAACAGACGGATTTGTGGCTGGCACCGCTGGACCTGAAACCGGGCATGGTTGTGTGTGATAATGGGAGTAATCTCATTCGCGCTTTAAGGTTGGCTAAGCTAACACACATCCCTTGCCTGGCGCACGTGATGAACCTAGTATTTCAGCGGTTCCTGAGGACATACCCAGGCGTGGCTGATCTTCTGTTGAAGGTGCGACGAGTGGCCAAACATTGTAGAAATTCCAGTACTGCTTCGGGGGCACTCGCCAAGATGCAGGAGCACTTCAATCTCCCCCACCATCGCTTGCTGTGTGATGTCCCTACGCGCTGGAATTCTGTGCTGCACATGCTAGCTCGCTTTTGCGAGCAGAAGAGTGCAGTGGTCCAGTACATTATGGCGCAGTACCGAGGCACATCCGGACAGCTGCCAAGCTTCTGTGGATCCAATTGGGCCAACATGTTGGACCTCTGCCAAGTCCTCCAAAATTTTGAGCAATCCACGTTGCTTGTGAGCAGTGACAACTCTTCAGTCAGCATTACCATACCACTGCTGTGTTTACTGTAGAAGTCAATGTTGAAAATCAAGGAAACAGCTGTCATGATGCAACTGGGGGAATCTGAAGGAGAAAACGATCAGCGTGATGATACCAACATCAGGCCATCTGCTTTAGGAAACGCTGGCCCCAGCAGCTATGACGAAGAAGAGGAGGAGGAACAGCTGGAGTTGGAGCAGGAATTTCATGCCACCACTGACGAGGGCCAGAGCGGTGCACGTTGGACTGCCACAATTCAGCGCGAATGGTCAGCAGAAGCAGACCAGGAAGAAGGTGACGACTATGATGCATCACAACAACTATCACAACGCTCACAAGAGGATGATGAGGATTCTGGCAGGACTCTGGCACACATGGCTCAATTCATGCTAGACTGCATTGAACGCGACCCACGCATTGTGCGCATTCTGGAAAACACCAATTACTGGGTTTATACCCTTCTGGATCCACGGTACAAACACAATGTTCCAAAACTGCTTGAAGAAAGAGTCAGACAGGTCAAAATGGAAGAATACCAGCAGGCCCTTGTGGAGACTTTAGAGAGGAGATTGACATCCTCCCCCTCCTCTAGCCAGTTGTACGCCGACAGACTGACTTCCGCAAACCCAGGACGACCAGGAGGGCAGCAAACAACACAAGCCGCAGCTAGTGCCCAAAAGGGAATGGTATCGGCAATGTCCTTGGAGTGGGAACATTTTCTGACACCCATGCAGCAGCCCACAGAACAGCAAGCGTGCAGATCCACCTCCAACACCGATTGCCTGGAGAAGATGATCAAGGACTACATGTCAGATGGCGTAGCTGTGTTGAACAATCCATCTTCACCCTTCAACTATTGGGTATCGAAGCTAGACACCTGGCACGAACTGGCAATGTACGCAATAGAGGTGCTGGCTTGCCCGGCAGCCAGCGTTATGTCAGAACGCTGTTTCAGTGCTGCCGGAGGCATCGTCACAGATCGGCGTATCCGCCTCTCCACAGAAAATGCAGACCGTCTGACTCAAATTAAAATGAATCAATCCTGGATTGGAAACGACTACGCAACACTCCCGGATCCCAACCAAGTAACATGAACAATGAACATCTGTGATGGGTTAGCGTTTCCGGTCCCTGTTTATTGAACCTCTCATCTGTATTACATTTATGACTGCATGCCGACAAAATGCAAATTGCTATCCGCACGCTTCTTGTCCTCATGCAAGGCCTGGGTTGTTGTGTCTCAAAGTGTGGCCTTCTCCCCCTGCGCCTCCTCCTGTTCCATCACGTGTGCTGCTGCTGGGTTAGTGTTACCGGTCCCTTTTCCTGGAACCTCTTATCTGTATTACATTTATGACTGCATGGCGGCAAAATGCATGCTATCCGCACGCTTCTTGTCCTCATGCAAGGCCTGGGTTGTTGTGTCTCAAAGCGTGGCCTTCTCCTCCTGCGCCGCCCTCCTCCTGTTCCATCACGTGTGCTGCTGCTGGGTTAGTGTTATCGGTCCCTTTTCCTGGAACCTCTTATCTGTATTACATTTATGACTGCATGGCGGCAAAATGCATGCTATCCGCACGCTTCTTGTCCTCATGCAAGGCCTGGGTTGTTGTGTCTCAAAGCGTGGCCTTCTCCTCCTGTGCCGCCCTCCTCCTGTTCCATCACGTGTGCTGCTGCTGGGTTAGCGTTACCGGTCCCTTTTCCTGGAACCTCTTATCTGTATTACATTTATGACTGCATGCCGACAAAAAGCATGTTACCTGTGCAAAGAAAACAGACATTCCTGCATTTTTTCCTCTTGTACCCACTCCCAAGGTGCACATACCCTGTAAATTTGGGGTATGTAGCATATAAGGAGGCTTTACAAAGCACGAAAGTTCGGGTCCCCATTGACTTCCATTATGCTCGGAGTTCGGCTCGAACACCCGAACATCGCGGCCATGTTCGGCCTGTTCGGCCCGAACCCGAACATCTAGATGTTCGCCCAACACTATTCAAATGGTCTAACATCTGGAGGGGGCATGGCAAAGTGGGATACACGCCAAAACTCCCTGGGAAAAATCGGGACTTGATGCACAGCAGCATTTTAAGGGCAGAATTCACATTTTATTGCTAAATTGGAGGCCTAAAGTGCTTTAAAACATCTTGCATGTGTATACGTCAATCAGGGAGTGTAATTAGTGTACTGCTTCACACTGACAGACCAAACTCACTGTGTAACGCACCGCAAACAGCTGTTTGTGTAGTGATGGCGATGCTGGACTGGTACACACCATGGCCAGAGTGCAGGCGATGGCAGTTTTCACGCCCATATGGTCGGGCTGAGGTAGCTGAAAGACAAAACAACAGTGACTGAGTATCCAGATGATCAAATTTGGTCTGTCCACAGTGCAGCAAGACCTTATTATCTATCTTCTTGGGTCAGGTGTGCCCCCCAACACACTCAAATTAGCCGGTGGTCATTGCTTCATTGTGATACCCAAGCCCCTTCCCCGTGGCAAGGTAATGATCACGAAGGGGAATTGACGCATGTAAATGCGTTTTTGTTTTGTTGTAGCAGCTGCAGTGCAGCCAGAAAAATTAGCCAGGCATGTACACGCACCACAAAAATTATTATAGCTAGCAGCGGCCTTAAAAATTCAGGAATCTGTCTGGAGTCCTGGTGGGCCCTGTTGGTGGTGGCAGTCAAGTGGCCAGCAGGCAGAGATGCTGTGTGGGGACCGACTTAGTCTTGGGGCAGGTAGCCAGTCACAGGACGTGCAGGCAGAGTTGCTGTGTGTGGTGACTGACTTTGGGCGGGCAGTAACCCTCCGGGATCCATGCCTCATTCATTTTGAGAATGGTGAGGTACTGAACACTTTTGTGACCTAGGCGACTTCTCTTCTTAGTGACAATGCCTCCAGCTGCGCTGAAGGTCCTTTCTGACAGGACGCTTGAGGCAGGGCAAGACATAAGTTGGATGGCAAATTGTGACAGCTCTGGCCACAGATCAAGCCTGCGCACTCAGTATTCCAGGGGTCCATCGCTGCTCACAGTGTCTACATCCACACTTAAGGCCAGGTAGTCGGCTACCTGCTGGTCCAGGCGATGGTGGAGGGTGAATCCGGAAGCACTAATGTGAGGCATTGGACTAAAGAATGTCCGCATGTCTAACATCACCATGAGATCGCTAGAGCGTCCTGTCCTTGCCTGCGTGGACATGGGAGAAGGTTTACTGGCAGTGGTACCTTTATTCCCTTGTGCTGTGACATCACCCTTAAACGCATTGTAAAGCATAGTTGCCAGCTTGTTCTGCATGTGCAACATCCTTTCTGCCTTCAGGTGAGTTTGTAATATGTACACCACTATGTGCCTATACCAAGGGTCTGGTAGCATGGCCACCCAGTACAGCTCATTCCCCTTGAGTTTTTTTATACGGGGGTCCCTCAACAGGCTGGACAGCATGAAAGACGCCATCTGCACAAAGTTGGATCCAGACATACTATCCAACTCCTCTTGCTCTACCTCAGTGATGTCAGGTAAGTTATCCTCCTCTCTCCAGCCACGAACAATACCATGGGAGCGTTGAGCAGCACAAGCCCCCTTCAATGCCTGCTGAGGTTTTTCTTCTGCTGCCTCCTCCTCCCCCCAAAAAAACAACACCTCCCTCATCATCTGACTCCTCTTCCCCACATGACTCTTCCTCCTCCTCCTCCTCCTCCTCCTCCTCCTCCTCCTCCTCCCTCTGTGCTGCCGCAGGTGTTGAGGAAACATCTGGTTCTGATGAGAATTGATCCCACAACTCTTCCTCCTGTAATTGTTCCTGTTCACGCTCATCCACAGCTTGATCCACCACTCTACACACGGCACACTCCAAGAAGAAGGCATATGGGATCAACCCACTGATGATGCCTTCACTGCGACTCACCATGTTTTTCACCTCCTCAAATGGCCACATGAGCCTGCAGCCAATTCACATGAGTGTCCAGTACTTAGGCCAGAACATCCCCATCTCCCCAGAGCATGTCCTTCTACTGTAGTTGTAGAGATACTGGGTGACAGCTTTCTCCTGTTGTAGCAGGTGATCGAACATCAAGAGGGTCGAATTCCAGCAAGCCGGGCTATCGCAAATCAAGCGCCTCACTGGCAAGTTGTTTCTCCGCTGAATATCGGCCAAGCATGCCATGGCGGTATAAGAAAATATGAAATGCCCACACAACTTCCTGGCCTGCTTCAGGATGTCCTGTATGCCTGGGTACTTACACACAAATCTCTGGATTACAAGATTGAGCACATGTGCCATGCAGGGTACATGTGTCAACTTTCCCAAATTCAAAGCCGAAATGAGATTGCTGCCGTTGTCACACACCACGTTGCCGATCTCCAGTTGGTGCGGGGTCAGCTACTGATCCACCTGTTTGTTCAGAGCAGCCAGGAGAGCTGCTCCAGTGTGACTCTCCACTTTGAGGCAAGACATGTGTAAGATGGCATGACACCGTCACACCTGGCATGCAGCATAGGCCCTGGGGATCTGGGGCTGTGTAGCTGGAGAGGAGATCGCAGCACCAGTAGAGTTGCACTGTCACTCAGCCAAGGAGGAGGAGGATGACAGCGAAGAGGATGTAGCAGGAGAAGGAGAGGAGGTGGCAGCAGTCCTGCCTACAAGCCGTGGAGGTGTCACAACTAGGTCCGCTGCACAGCCACGTACTCCATGCTTGCCATCAATCACCAGGTTGACCCAATGGACTGTGTAAGTAATGTACCTGCCCTGACCATGCTTGGCAGACCAGGAATCCGTGGTCAGATGGACGCTTGACCCAACGCTGTGTGCCAGAGATGACACCACTGATAACTAGTGTTGGACGAACAGTGTTAGCCACTGTTCGGGTTCTGCAGAACATCACCCTGTTCGGGTGATGTTCGAGTTCGGCCGAACACCTGATGGTGTTCGGCCGAACTAAGAGCGCATGGCCGAACGTTACCCGAACGTTCGGCTAGCGCTGTGATTGGCCGAACGGGTCACGTGTAGTGTTGGGCGAACATCTAGATGTTCGGGTTCGGGACGAACATGGCCGCGATGTTCGGGTGTTCGAGCCGAACTCCGAACATAATGGAAGTCAATGGGGACCCGAACTTTCGTGCTTTGTAAAGCCTCCTTACATGCTACATACCCCAAATTTACAGGGTATGTGCACATTAGGAGTGGGTACAAGAGGAAAAATTTTTTTAGCAAAAAGAGCTTATAGTTTTTGAGAAAATCGATTTTAAAGTTTCAAAGGGAAAACTGTCTTTTAAATGCGGGAAATGTCTCTTTTCTTTGCACAGGTAACATGCTTTTTGTCGCCATGCAGTCATAAATGTAATACATATAAGAGGTTCCAGGAAAAGGGACCGGTAACGCTAACCCAGCAGCAGCACACATGATGGAACAGGAGGAGGGTGGCGCAGGAGGAGAAGGCCACGCTTTGAGACACAACAACCCAGGCCTTGCATGAGGACAAGAAGCGTGCGGATAGCAATTTGCATTTTGTCGCCATGCAGTCATAAATGTAATACAGATGAGAGGTTCAATAAACAGGGACCGGAAACGCTAACCCATCACAGATGTTCATTGTTCATGTTACTTGGTTGGGGTCCGGGAGTGTTGCGTAGTCGTTTCCAATCCAGGATTGATTCATTTTAATTTGAGTCAGACGGTCTGCATTTTCTGTGGAGAGCTGGATACGCTGATCTGTGACGATGCCTCCGGCAGCACTGAAGCAGCGTTCCGACATAACGCATTCTGGACAACACCAATTACTGGGTTTATACCCTTCTGGATCCACGGTACAAACACAATGTTCCAAAACTGCTTGAAGAAAGAGTCAGACAGGTCAAAATGGAAGAATACCAGCAGGCCCTTGTGGAGACTTTAGAGAGGAGATTGACATCCTCCCCCTCCTCTAGCCAGTTGTACGCCGACAGACTGACTTCCGCAAACCCAGGACGACCAGGAGGGCAGCAAACAAGCCGAAGCTAGTGCCCAAAAGGGAATGGTATCGGCAGTGTCCTTGGAGTGGGAAAATTTTCTGACACCCATGCAGCAGCACACAGAACAGCAAGCGTGCAGATCCACCTCCAACACCGATCGCCTGGAGAAGATGGTCAAAGACTACATGTCAGATGGCATAGCTGTGTTGAACAATCCATCTGCACCCTTCAACTATTGGGTATCGAAGCTAGACACCTGGCACAAACTGGCAATGTACGCAATAGAGGTGCTGGCTTGCCCGGCAGCCAGCGTTATGTCGGAACGCTGTTTCAGTGCTGCCGGAGGCATCGTCACAGATCGGCGTATCCGCCTCTCCACAGAAAATGCAGACCGTCTGACTCAAATTAAAATGAATCAATCCTGGATTGGAAACGACTACGCAACACTCCCGGACCCCAACCAAGTAACATGAACAATGAACATCTGTGATGGGTTAGCGTTTTTGGTCCCTGTTTATTGAACCTCTCATCTGTATTACTTTTATGACTGCATGGCGACAAAATGCAAATTGCTATCCGCACGCTTCTTGTCCTCATGCAAGGCCTGGGTTGTTGTGTCTCAAAGCGTGGCCTTCTCCTCCTGCGCCACCCTCCTCCTGTTCCATCACGTGTGCTGCTGCTGGGTTAGCGTTACCGGTCCCTTTTCCTGGAACCTCTTATATGTATTACATTTATGACTGCATGGCGACAAAAAGCATGTTACCTGTGCAAAGAAACATGACATTTCCCGCATTTAAAAGACAGTTTTTCCTTTGAAACTTTAAAAACGATTTTCTCAAAAACTATAAGCTATTTTTGCTAAAAAAAATTTCCTCTTGTACCCACTCCCAATGTGCACATACCCTGTAAATTTGGGGTATATAGCATGTAAGGAGGCTTTACAAAGCACGAAAGTTCGGGTCCCCATTGACTTCCATTATGTTCGGAGTTCGGCGCGAACACCCGAACATCGCGGCGATGTTCGACGAACGTTCGCGAACCCGAACATCTAGGTGTTCGCCCAACACTACTGATAACCTTTCTACTTCATGGTACAGTGTGGGTATTACCTTTTTTGAAAAATAATTGTGGCCTGGTAATTTCCACTGTGGTGTCCCAATGGCCAAAAATTTTCAGAAGGCCTCAGAGTCCACCAGCTGGTATGGTAACAGCTGGCGGGATAACAGTTCCACCAAGCCAGCTGTCAGACGCCGGGCAAGGGGGTGACTGGCAGACATTGGCTTCTTCCGCTCAAAGATTTCCCTCATGGACACCTGGCTGCTGTGGGCAGAGGAACAGGAGCCACTCAAGTTGAGAGGCAGAGTGGAGGAGGTTGGCTGTGATTGTGAAGGTGCAAGGGAGAAATCGGCTGAAGATGATGCACCTGAAGGAGGAAGAGGAGAAGGAGGGTGGCTTTTCTTTTGTGTGCAGTTTTTGCTCAGGTGGTCTTCCCATTGCAGTTTGTGCCTTTTCTGCATGTGTCTTCATAAGGCAGTTGTCCCTACGTGGGTGTTGGCCTTTCCACGGCTCAATTTTTGGTGGAGAGTACAGATGGAATTGCTCTGATCTTTGGACATACACACTAAACAAATTCCACACGGCTGAGCCACCCTAGGGTGTGGGCACTATGGTGGCTTCAGCAGCTGACGTTGAAGGTCATGTTGGCTGGCTGTCTATAGGTGGCGATACATGGCACTGGACACTGCCACCAGCTGTTTCTGACGACGAGCTCCCCCTGCTTCTTTCAGGAACTCGTCTCCTCCTACTCCTCCCTGACTACCCCTCTGAGCTGTCCCCCTGTTCATCTCCTCTATTGGGAATCCATGTGGCATCGGTATCATCATAATCATAATAATCATACTCCTCAGCTTCGCTTTTATCTCCTCTAAAACTGAACCAACAGCAGGTTGGTTACGTCCATAGAGTTGCATAACTCAGACATATGAGGTGGTGTAACTTGCTTAGCGCCTTCTTCTTGTTGTAACAATAGTGGCTGTGAATCAGTGATTTCCCCATCAAATAACTCCTGCAAAGTTTCAAATGTAGCGGATGTGGTACTTGGAGTAGCGCTGGTGGCTGTGGAAGATGAGGTGTTCTGTGTAAAATAGTCTCCCTCGTCCTGACAATCTTGGGAGGTGATGGGACGTGCCTTCTTCTGAGCATTGTACTTTGGTCTAGGGCCACACAAAATCACATCAGCACGACCTCGAACAGACCTGCTGGGTGGCCTGCCTCTGGGTCTGCCTCTGACTTTGCCTGTTGTATTGTCCATATCATGGGGGAAGAAGTGAAAGGTATGCACTGACTTGACTAATACAATGTGCAGTCACACAGGTGCAGTGAAAGGTTTGCAGTGACTGGTATTACAATACAATGTGCATCTGTCACACAGGTGCAGTTAACAGGTATGCAAGGACTGGTATACTTAACAGCATGCAGTCACACAGGTGCAGTGAACAGGTATGCAGGTACTGGTATTACAAATGTGCAGCTGTCACACACAGGTACCGTGGACGGGTGCAGTGACTGGTGGTATATTACACTGCTTGCGCTCACGTAGGTGCACTGAACAGGTTACAGGTATGCACTGCAGTGATTGGTATTACAAATGTGAAGCTGTAACACACAGGTACCGTGAATAGGTGCAGGGACTGGTGGTATATTACACTGCTTGCGGTCACGTAGGTGTACTGAACAGGTTACAGGTATGCACTGCAGTGATTGGTATTACAAATGTTCAGCTGTCACACACAGGTTCCGTGAACAGGTGCAGTGACTGGTGGTATATTAACACTGCTTGCGCTCATGTAAGTGCACTGAACAGGTTACAGGTATGCACTACAGTGATTGGTATTACAAATGTGCAGCTGTCACACACAGGTACTGTCAACAGGTACAGTGACTGATGGTATATTACACTGCTTGCGGTCACGTAGGTGCACTGAACAGGTTACAGGTATGCACTACAGTGATTGGTATTACAAATGTGCAGCTGTCACACACAGGTACTGTGAACAGGTACAGTGACTGGTAGAATATTACACTGCTTGCGGTCACGTAGGTGCACTGAACAGGTTACAGGTATGCACTACAGTGATTGGTATTACAAATGTGCAGCTGTCACATACACACACAGGTACTGTGAACCGGTGCAATGACTGGTGGTAATGCGTGCGCTCACGTAGGTAGGTAGGTAGGTGCACTGAACAGTGAACTGGTGCAGTGTTTAGGATTACAAATGTGCAGCTGCCTGTCACACACACAGGTAGTCACTGAATGTTCTGGGCCTGGCAGTGGCACAGTAAGAATTACCACCTAGGGGCCAAAGGCCAGCTGCCACTGACTGACAGGGATGTATATAATGCAAGTGGGCTACACAAAAAAAAATAGATCACAAGAACAAGATTAGCTCTCAAAAGAGCTGTTGAGGGGTGCTTTTTTAGCAGTAAGAATCAGCAAGGAGCAAGCTAACAAGCCTACAAGAGCCTAACTAAGCTTTCCTTATAGCTCTCTCTGCAGCAGCTCTCCCTTCTCTAATTACTGCAGGCACACGAGTGAGTAAAATGCCTGATGCTGCCTGCCTTTTATACGGGGGGGGGGGGGCTCCAGGAGGGTTTGTAGCCTGATTGGCTACAATGTGCCTGCTGACTGTGATGTAGAGGGCCAAAGTTGACCCTAATGATGTAGTTTAGGGGTGTACCGAACTTCCCAAAAAGTTTGCGGTTCTCTGCGATTGCAAAACATGGAAGTTCGCCGGTTCCCATTTGCCGGTGAACCGTTCGGGCCATCTCTAATAGAAATTGAGGTCTGATTCACTTCATACAAGTATAGGGGTTGACTTATACAGGAGCCACAGGCAACATTGAACACACTGAGTAATGTGTGTACTAATAGGGACATTCCCATTTGCCGCAATTTACCCAGTTGTAAATGATACTTTGAGGAATGTAAATGCCAAGAAAACACAGGTCTGAAAGTTCTGGCCACAATAATTAACCAGGAAAGGGGCAGGGGAGAAAAACTGGGTTGCATAACGGGGAGTGAATAATTGCAGCACTTGGGGGACTGGAGATGGTATTGGCTGCTTTTAAGGGACAGATGGTGTTAATGGCTGCAATACTCTATGCAGTGCAGTCATTAACCCCTCCTGAGCCACAAGTGCAGCCATTAACTTTGCTGGGTAGACTTATACTTGAGTCAATGAAAAATTCCAGCTTAAGAGGGTTAAATATTGGAGTCAACTTATACACAAGGTTGACTTGTATTTGAGTATATATACGTATACACCTTAATAGAGCACAGTTGCATAGCACAGAGGTATGCTTTTGTTTAATTCCTCTACATTAGGATTCAAAATGGCGTCAAGAATGGAGCATGGATATATTATATAATGAGAACAATAGTAATCCTAAGCTTTAACCTTTCTGGCAGTTCTTTAATTCTGGCAAATAGGCAGAAATACATTTTTATAAAAAAAAATTGTTTCATGTAAAGCTACCAGAGTGGTAGCTGCATGAAATAACACTAGAAGGTGCATGTGTCCCTCTAGTGCGATCGTCGCTGGCATCAATAGCAAACAGGAGAATGCGTATATAACGCGTTCCCCTGTTTGGCTTTTCCTGTCTCCATGGCGACGATCGGAATGACGTCATGGATGTCAGCCGACGTCCGGATGTCAGACGCCTCCGATCCACCCCATAGCGCTGCCTGGAAGTCATTGGTTCGGGCAGCGCAGGGCTCTGGCGGAGGGGCCCTCTTTTGCCGCTGCGTGCAGATGATCGCCGCAGAGCAATGGTGATCAAGCTGGACGTGCGGCTAGCAAAGTGCTAGCTGCACATACAGCACTTTAAATGAAGCAAATCGCTCCACCAGGGGCTGAGATATCCCCTGCGGCGGCTTACCCCGAGCTCAGCTCGGGGCTACCACTAAGAGGGTTAAAGTGGATAAACACCAGAAGAGAAGGGGGGGTCTTGGGGCACAGATGTACACATTGAGAATTCAGCAGAATCTTATTCAACAGGCATTCCCAGAATTTCGGTACGGTCTCAGCAATTGCATGCAGTAAAATCACTGCCCACACATGCCTAATTCTAATTGTATACAATATTCACCACTCTAGACTTTTCATTAAGTCAAGATTAAACAATCCCCTTGCGTCTTTTGTCCTCTTAGGGGTTACATTTTTGCGCCACATATCCTCTCCTTGATTCTTTTTACATTTTATTATTTATTCAATCTAGTGTGGCTCAGATACAATCCGTGATCACAGCATAGCCGTGATTCACAATCTTTTTCTCACTATCTGACATCGTGATCTAATCTGTGATCGGGAATCGATCACGCCAGTCAATCACAAATTCTGACGTTATTCCAAGTATTCGGCCCGTGATCACTGCCGTGATCCTCGGAGAAATATCCGTAATTATCACCTTCATTATTATTATTATTATTAACATATCTAGCAAATTTGGTGTTTCTACCATGTAAGGGGACTTTGCTATTAACCACTAAACTCGGCAGGTTTTGGCAGTTTTTAATCAGGAATACTTTTTTCATTTGAAACTTTAAATTTGAATTTCTCAAAAACTATAAGGTCTATTTTAATTTTTTTAAGTTGTAGACACTGATCACCTTTATAATCCATGCAATTTTGGGGATTGTAGCATGTATGGGGGCTTTGCTGTTAATGTTAAAGGTAAATCCGGATCATGACCCGTGATCAGGGATTCTAATGGTATTTCACGGCTAAAATCTGAGTCAAATTCGTAAGTCCGTTTTACATCTAGGTCACAATCACGGCTTATCTGGATTTTGGGACTGCCGTGGCTGGATTTATTTGAATCCATGATCAGGGGTATCCGAGCAACCCTGATTCAATCCAAATACACAGAGAAAACTATTTTAGAATTAAAGCCATTTGGTGCAAAAGTTCCCAGCCTATAAATCCACATTGTTTCCACTCTAAACAATTCCCTATCCACCACTGTCTTTCTTGCACCTTTCTTAAAGCAAACCCAAACCAAACATTTTTTTAATTCAAAATCTTTAGTTGCACCACTCTGACACATACAAAGATAAACACTCCTTCAAGCCTATGAGCATTTCAGTGCATGCTTTTCACCCTTCTCTTTTCATAACTAGTGTTATACAGGTGGCAGCCATTAGCAATTCCTCCTTTGCAGCCTCCCCCTCCGAAAACTGCATAGTTTAGCGTGCGAAAGCAAATGCATATTTGCATGAGCATTGCCTCATGAATAGCAAATTGAGCCAGATTTGCAGAGCCAGGCTTGCTAGGGTTAAAACTTGGTGTTAGAGCACGCATACATTTTCCTCAGGTAAGCATTACTGGACACCATCTAATCCACCAGTTTGCCAGATTCTGTCCCGGCAATTTGAAAGGAAGGGAGGGGTTTCTCCACTAAATGTAAAAGATTCTATATTTGTCATCATGCAGCTGAAAAAAGGCTGCTAATGCTATTCATTATTATAATTTAGAAAATAGATTTTATTTCTGAAATCTTGTATTTTTAATTTAGGTCCACGTTAATGGATGTTAAAACCTTTACTAGGCTAAGTTTGAAATGTGTGAAATATATACAAATACAGAAGATTTTTGAAAACTTGCACTCACAGTAACATCATACAATCCACTCTAATAACTGGGGAAGACTAAGACTGGACCAACTATCAGCACCCTCAGTAAGCCCCTCACTCCAAGCAATAATCTGTGTAAGCCCGCCTTTATCCCATCTACTACCCAGTACCCTTACTAAGCCCCTTTCTCCCCCAGCATCCTTAGTAAGCTCCCTCTTCCTCATTCACCTATCAGCACCCTAACAGCCTAACACTCTAACCTATCAGCACACTAAGCCCCTCCCTCCCCACAGCAATCTTAGTAATCCCCCTCTTCACCATTCATCTATTTAGTGAATATGCCCCATGCTCATTTTTCACTCACCTGTCGCTGTAATTTAATGACCTGGTGTAAGGGTCATAATGGTGGTGTGGGGGGACGACAACACCAAAGTGGGAATCCCAAGGTCAACCTTGCTGCCTACATGTTCCAGATGACAGCTTTGATTTTGAAATTCCATTGATAAGCATAAGGGTAATTAGGAAACAGAAAGTAAGAAGAGTGACTAGAAAGACTGTAGGGCAGGATATGAGTGAATGTTGATGGGTTAAAATGTGGGATCTAGCTGGTGTTATTTTTATAATGAAACTAAGCAAACTGGCAAGAATAAGGTCAACAACATGGTTAAAATACAGAGAAGTTACATTTACAAACATATATTATTTAAATAAAACATACAAAAAAATGTTCTTAGAGGAGAAGCATGATGTTTCAAAGAATTTTTACACATCTTCTTAACAGAAATGCCTGAAGCATTAAACTGTTCAGTCTTGTATAAATTAGTACAAGTCAGCATGACTTTTATGAACAATCAAATAACAATTTAAAAACTGGTGATATTAGCACATAAGAATAAGCTTTCCAGATTATATTTTTTTAGATCATAAAAGCAGCTTGACTTTTTGTTACCTAAAGGCATTAAAGAAACAGTAGTGTGCAAATGTTATACTCAAAATGTGTGCTTTCATTTTCGATTTAATGCAATTAAATTCAAATGTCTTAATGTACCAAAATTATAATTGACAAGTGCAGTAAAGACTTCCCCTGCACCCTTATAGTCTGCTGTGTACTATCAAACATGCTAATAAATAGGGGTGTGTGTGTGTGTGTGTGTGTGTGTGTGTGTGTGTGTGTGTGTGTGCGCGTGTGTGTGTGTGTGTGTGTGTGTGTGTGTGTGTGTGTGTGTGTATTTAACCACTCTGCGACCAACTAACGCAGATGGCGGGCACAGAGTGGATCGGTTGTTCCTCCAAGACACACTGGTGCTTCCTGTCACTCATTGCGAGATTTGCAGGGAATGAGCGTTCACGCAAGCGCCCGTTCACTGCAGAGGATGCAGGGGCGCATAAGGACCAAACTCGGCCGGCAGACTGTAAATAATTAGAAAAAACAGCCAGATCAGTTGTACAGTGCTGTGATCTACTGCATTGCTGTACGGGGGACAGCTCAATGACGGAGCTGTCCCCAGGAAAGACTCACAAACTGATCCCGCTCATAGGCTGATGTCTATGAAAGGAGATTAAAATGATTGGATTCCCAGAGGGAAGAAGGGAGCGTAGGAGGAATAATTTAAATAAAAGAAATGCTTTTATTATAAATGTAATAAGAATTAAATTGATACAAAATTTAAAAAAATTGCAGCAGCAATCAGATGCCACCAACAGAAAACAGATTCATTTGTGTACTAATTTGTACAGTCCTGCAGCGAGCTCTTAAAGCTGCAGTGGCCTGAATTGTAAAAAATGGCCTGGTCACTAGGGGGTGTAAGCCTGTGGTCCTCAACTGGTTTAGCAGCCCCGAGCTCAAGAATAAAGGTAAAATAAAAACATACTACCTGATCTGGGGGACTAGCTGGATCAGGTAGAGCAACTTACCACCACTCCCCGCTGCTTCTGTGGCAAGCAATCAGTCAGTTTCATATTTAGTGACCTCCCGGGGTCAGGACGCTGCTGCTCGCCTCTCTGATTCTCCTCTCAGAGAGCAGAGAGGTGGAGGGAGGGGAAGGTGGGAAGGGATAGAGGTCGGGAAGAGGCGCACAGATGCAAGGAAGAGGCTCTAGGAGGAGGGGAAGGTGCATTTTGAAGGAGTGCCTCTCCTTCTAGGGACGCCCCTTCCCCTAGTTATCTAGCAACAATCCCATTCTTTGCATTTCCAGGGGTCCACAGCGGAGAGAAGGGGGATGGAGACTGGTGAACAGAGGACACAGAGGCATGTCATTAAGCAAAGAACATGCCCCTGTGTCCCATTTGTATTACAAAAAAAAGTGCCTTGGGTACACTTTAAAGAGCAGTAAAAAAAAACCTCAAATCCTGAGAGTGGTTGAGACTTTTGCCTGCCATTAATTGACTGACTAATGAATCTGATGTATCTGCATTCAATAGAAAACGGTCAGGAGCTGATAAGTATCCAACATGTTTTGTGAGAAAGATCGTTGGCTGAAGTGGCTGTTATTTCCATTTTTGCTTACAGTTATTGCATGTTTGTACATACTCTAAGGAGTTTATAATAAGTTTTGGCAATTAACAAAACAGAGAGATTAAACATTTTATAGAAAGACCATGGTAGATTAGCATTTGTTTTTTTTTCCATGACAGCAGAGTAACCAAGCAGCTCGGGGTGACCCAAACCACTAGGAAAGTATAGGGGACTAAAAGAGACCGAGAAGCCCTCCTGCTAAAAAACAATGTTTGGTGTGATTTGCCTTCTTAAAACAGAAGGTACTTGAAATAATTCAGCTTTAATTGAACATCTGTGGTTACCCACAATGCACCATTACTGCATATGCAAATTATCTCTTATGCCCCTGTAGCCAGGCTTGCATGCAGAACCACTAGTGTACAGCACACCTATAGGTATCTGCAAGGCTGGCTACAGGAGCATAAGGAGATAATTTTCATATGCAGTAGTGGTGCATTGTGGGTAACCACAATTGGTTGGTTGGAATTGGTTAAAATTGGTCAAGGCAGTTTGAAGTGATGGTGGCACATATGCACACACACACAAACACGCACGCACACACACACGCACATACACACACACACACACACGCACACACGCACACGCACGCACGCACGCACGCACGCACACACACACGCACACATGTACACACACATACACTTTTATAATAATAGATTTATTTATTTTGCATCAGCTAATCAGAGAGCTTGAACATAGGTAAAAGAAGAAAATCAGCTCAGTGCATAGGAAGGACTAGAAAAACACTTGGGTCTGGAATAGTGCTGGTAAATTGCTCCATATAATTGTGTAAAATTACAAAAGCAATGAACTATATATAGCCTATCACCTGACATATAGACAATGGCTTATACATGGGATTCCTTGAAAATAATGTTTTGTTTCATTGCCATATTGTCATAATGTCTCTTGCTCACCTTTCAGCACTGTATTTCTTTACTAAGTCTTCCTTATGTTGGTATTTCAATTGCAGAAATTGCAGTATGGGCAGTTATTCACAATCTGCTTTGAAAGCAAAAAAGCTATTTTATAAGAACTGTATGAAATATAAAATGAAAACAGAAAATCAAATATTTGTGTCTTTCTTCTTTTTTTTTTCATTGTTCAATAACAACATTAAATTTGAAAATAAGACGGAAGCATGAACTATTGCTTCAGCAAAATGTTATTTTTAGAACATAATATACCGTGATCATATAAACACTATGGGTATGTCATGATGTTTAACTCAATGAAAGTAATATGAAACAAGACATTACAATGTGTGATAAAATAGAAGTATATTAAAGCTCAAAGCCATAATGCTAAGCTCAAAGCTTTAAAGCTGTGGACTATTTCAAATAAATATATACATTACGACTGCTTAAATAATAAATAAAGGATTTTACAACACACTGAAGGCCACAGTAGAACCAGTGCATTCAACAATTTTATACCCAAATAAGAGCAAACATCTAGTGATATGAAAGAATGAAATAAACTGCAGCAGCATGAAGAATATTATGTAATGATAGAAATAAATTCAGTACATGCAAGTAAAGGGTGAAAAATAATACAGTGCCTACAGCATTATAAAAACTGTCCAATAAATTATTGTATGGATGAATAGGTAGAATGGATAGTAGATAGATAAATAGATAGATAGATAGATAGAATCACACCTACATCAATTGCATATTAATACTTTTACATTACTAATGAGGGCTGAATAAGACAATTTCGAATGATACCCGCTAACATTTGTGAACCGATCGTTCTTGGTGATCTCCATTGACTTTAATGGCAGGTGAACTTCTGGAACCTTTAGGGCATTTCTGCAGCCACAATTTCTTTAAAAAATGGGTACAAAGTGTACCAAAACCCAGACAGTGGCATGGCGGAGGAAGATCATGAGAAAAATGTTCCACAAAAAATAAGTATTTTATGCAGAGGTTTCTTTTTCATGCATAAATGCCCAAAATCACATATACAGGTCCTTCTCAAAAAATTAGCATGTTGTGATAAAGTTCATTATTTTCTGTAATGTACTGATAAACATAAGACTTTCATATATTTTAGATTCATTACACACAACTGAAGTAGTTCAAGCCTTTTATTGTTTTTCTTATTGATGATTTTGGCATACAGCTCATGAAAACCCAAATTTCCTATCTCAAAAAATTAGCATATTTCATCCGACCAATAAAAGAAAAGTGTTTTTAAAACAAAAAAAGTCAACCTTCAAATAATTATGTTCAGTTATCTACTCAATACTTGGTCGGGAATCCTTTTGCAGAAATGACTGCTTCAATGCGGCGTGGCATGGAGGCAATCGAAGCATCCTGAGCCTCCATAAAACCTGAGCAGTGCTACAGGCTGTAGCACTGCTCAGGTGTTATGGAGGCCCAGGATGCTTCAATAGCGACCTTAAGCTCATCCAGAGTGTTGGGTCTTGTGTCTTTTAACTTTCTCTTCACAATATCCCACAGATTCTCTATGGGGTTCAGGTCAGGAGAGTTGGCAGGCCAATTGAGCACAGTAATACCATGGTCAGTAAACCATTTACCAGTGATTTGGCACTGTGAGCAGGTGCCAGGTCATGCTGAAAATGAAATCTTCATCTCCATAAAGCTTTCAGCTTTATGCATGAAGTGCTCCAAACTCTCCTGATAGCTAGCTGCATTGACCCTGCCCTTGATAAAACACAGTGGACCCTTCTCCCCAGTCTTCCTCCAGACTCTGGCACCTTGAATTCCGAATGACATGCAAAAGTTGCTTTCATCCGAAAAAAGTACTTTGGACCACTGAGCAACAGTCCAGTGCTGCTTCTCTGTGTTCAAAAGTGACCTGGGGAATGCGGCACCTGTAGCCCATTTCCTGCACACGCCTGTACACGGTGGGTCTGGATGTTTCTACTCCAGACTCAGTCCACTGCTTCCGCAGGTCCCCCAAGGTCTGGAATTGGTCCTTCTCCACAATCTTCCTCAGGGTCCGGTCACCTCTTCTCGTTGTGCAGCGTTTTCTGCCACACTTTTTCCTTCCCACAGACTTCCCACTGAGGTGCCTTGATACAGCACTCTGGGAACAGCCTATTCGTTCAGAAATTTCTTTCTGTGTCTTACCCTCTTGCTTGAGGGTGTCAATGATGGCCTTCTGGACAGCAGTCAGGTCGGCAGTCTTACCCATGATTGCGGTTTTGAGTAATGAACCAGGCTGGGAGTTTTTAAAAGCCTCAGGAATCTTTTGCAGGTGTTTAGAGTTAATTAGTTGATTCAGATGATTAGGTTAATAGCTCATTTAGAGAACCGTTTCATGATATGCTAATTTTTTGAGATAGGAATTTTGGGTTTTCACGAGCTGTATGCCAAAATCATCAATATTAAAAGAAGAAAAGGCTTGAACTACTTCAGTTGTGTGTAATGAATCTAAAATATATGAAAGTCTAATGTTTATCAGTACATTACAGAAAATAATGAAATTTATCACAATATGCAAATTTTTTGAGAAGGACCTATACTTTCTATAAGTTCTTTAGAATGGATTAGAATTTTTTTTTTGTCATGTGGAATTTTCTAATAAAGAACAGATATTTTTCATCAAGCCAAGTCTGGTTTGCGGATCCTTTCCCTATGTTACCTGCCTAAAAATTGTTATGTACAGCCACTTTAGCAGAGAGTGGAGACCAGAAATGTGTGCCATTGTAAATGTATCTATTACATTTTGAAACTTTGTGTGATCTAAAATAGAGGCATTTCAACTCAATGTCCCATGTTGCCATGACTCTAATAGACAGCCACACCATCCTTCCTTCCTGTCCGATTTGAACGCCAGTCCTCAAATAATCCTGAAAGAAAGATCCCAACTTTACTAAAAGAACAATGCGTACAAACAAATAGTGCCTGAAATTTCACTAAAGGTGCGTACACACGGGTCCGTCGGCACCTCTAGTTGGGCGGGTTTTCAGCAGACTGTAGTGCGTGTGTACGATGCTGGCGCATCCCCGATCGTCCCTGCCGGCACTTCCTTATCACAGCTCAATTCCCTGCCATTGTCCACCAGCGGGAATCGAGCGGGCGTGGGTCAAGCTGCATGATCAGGCCAGCTGAACATTATCAGCTGGCCGGATCAGCTGGTCGATGCACGGTACAGAAACGTACCGTGTATCCCCAGGATAAGACAGCTATTTGTGCCATTTAACCTAGCAGGGATAGACTGAGATGCTGATGCGATTATGTTTTAGACGATAAAACTATTTCCATACTTTTATGTTTTCCCTTTGCCTGCCATCATTGGATAAGGCCTGCATTTGTTTGTTGCCAGATAAGATAGAGAACTAGATAAGCACTGAGAACCCCTGACTTACCAGTGTTGGAGTACATAGGAGATTAGTGGAAAATGGAGACCAGCTGAGAACCTGTGTAAACCTGAAAATACAGCTTTGATACTTTTAATGTTTGCATGCTTTTGGTTGACAAACATTTGCATGCCTCACCTGGGTCATAGCAAATTATGGTAAAGATTGTATACATTTAGGAAAAATAGCAGTTATGGAACATGCACATGTGTGAATTGAAACTGCCTGTAACAAATGCAGAAGAATCTAGATTTAGGAGAGAACATTTGTGCCACAACACGGCTGCTGTCATCAATATAACAGAGCAGAGATGGACTAAGATGTAACGGGGCACTAGGCAAGGTAGTAGATTTGGGGCCCTCTTGTGGTCCTTTGCATAAGTTGAAGTGGAGAGAGGTCAAAGAAGGTGGCAGGTGAGCCCCTTAACATTTACTAGTCCTCAAGCACCTGCCTAGGTTGCCTGGTGGATTATCCTGCTCTGGACTAGGGATAATGGCAGTTGGTCAACAGGAGTTGTTACATGAACCAGGAAGGATGATCACAATTCATGAGTAAGGCCTAGGAATGGTCAATGCGAAGCTAAAAAAAAATCTGAGTTGATGCAAATGTTATGCAAATTTATGCAGCTTCAAAATTGACCAAATTGTCACGATCATTATTAAAGGAAACCTGAGATGGCATAAATAAAATAATTGATAATTACCTGGGGCTTCCTCCAGCCCTATGACCTCTGATGTCTCCCTCGCCATCTTCCCTGGTGGCTGCATTGTTCTGCAATTCTGCCCGGTAATCGGGGTTCTGTTGCACCAGCCGGGCCACTCTGCGCGTGCATGGTCCAGCCACATGCACGCTCCAATTGTGCTTCTGTCTCCAGGAGCATTCTACTCTTGCACAATACTATCAGCACCCTCCCAGCAACGGGCGTTGGAGCATGCACATTGTGGTGTGACTAAAGCTGGATTACTGAAGAACAAATCCACGGGGGGGGGGGGGGGGGGTTGGTCATCAGGGGCTAAGAGGCTTCAGAGGTCATGGGGCAGAAGAAAACCCCAGGTAAATACTAATACTAATATTTATGCCATCTCAGGTATACTTTAACTGGTTCTGGACCGGCACAGTTGAAATCTTTGTCCTGCTTGTGGCTGCGTGGACCTGAAAGGATGTAGATTTCTACACTCGTCGCCACGCAGTTCAGCCACTCTCGATGATCGCGCCGCTCTCTTGACACCGCAGATCACTCACCCTGCCATGTATATGATGGCAGAGCTGTGTGTGCCAGTCAGGAGCTGATTTCATTGGCTCCTGATCCTGTTGTAACAGCAGGTCAGTGTGGTAAGGAATGCAGACACACAACAGTTCACCTAAACAGTAATGCTTTAATATGAAACAGACAGAGAAAGTGAAACAGTTTCATTTCACCAATGTGTATATATGTGCAATGTTCAGAAATAACAGTGCAATTTGGCAAATAGTTGAAAATAACCTCTAGATGCAAGTATGGAGCAGTATATAAATACTTAAATAATAAATAAATAAATGGAGAAGTTAAAGCTAATAAAAGTAAGCTGCAAAATGCTGACTCACTAATCCACTGACTGTGCTAGATTAACAAAATACAGATTTACTCCTAAATCTGGGCAGTTCAAGAGTGGAGATTAATCTTCCAGGTTATTTTGTTTGTGATACAGTCACTGGGGCTGCAGACTCTGGACTTGCTGCTGCTTTCTCCCTGAGGCACACAGCTTCCACACAGTTCTCTGCAGCTCTAGGAGTCGCCAGGCAGGCCTGTTGTCTGGAGTTCCACTCCACCTTGTAGAGAGCACTTGGATGATCTGCCAAGCAGGAATCAGGAGTTAAGGTCTGCAGTAAGACTGCCCCCTGTCTTATCCAGAAGCCGAGAGCACGCTTCTTAGCTGGGAAGTGCATCCTGGCTGGAGGAGTGTAACATGCCTCAACTCCCACTCTCTCATCAGCCTGTGCACTTCTGCACATGTGGGAGTGGGAAAAGGAAGCTTTTATCCGCTCAGGAGATGTTCCCACTCCTCTCTGCTTTCTGAAGGGAGCCTGACCCCTCTATCTTAAGGGGGTACTTCCTTCCAGAGTAAAAGCTTTTCTCCATTCTGTAATCACTCTGCTACACTGTCCTCACTGTAAGCCGATCCCATTGGTTTACATTGACTGACAACGTCAGGAGCCAATGAAAGCTGCTCCTGACGTGCTTGCACAGCTCTGCCATCATAGGGACGCCAGAGAGAGGGACCTGTGACGGGGACAGAATGGCGTGACCGGTGGGGGCAGCAAATGATTGTGGCAATTTGTTGGTAAGCACCGTTTTACTGTGCTGGCACTCTCTGGCACTTAAAGGGGTAGAGATTGCTGGTATGCAAGTAGTTAAAGCCAGAATTCAAGAATTGATCATATAACCTGGACAGTGTTGCCAACTCATTCCTTTAATTACTGACACATATGAATTATACAGGTTTCGAAGCTAGGTAAATGCAGTTAAGGCACTGATTATGTGCAAGTAGCCCCAGAACCTGTATAACTTAGATGTGTCAGTAATTAAAGGGATGAGTTGGCAACACTGGATCTGTACGTGGAGCTACTTTAACTGCAAGTGTTAGAAGGGAATAATCATATAATAATAAGTCAACAACAAGCAGTATTATTATTGCAACAAGGGTGTGTGCATCAAACACCAAGGGAACCCTTATATACCTGCTCAAAGCAAATCTACATTCACTTTCACATGCCAGGATACGCAGGGTTTTGCAAACTAGCTCATCGCAAAATTTTTGCCCTGCAGGGGGGGGGGGAGGGGATTTGTTTGCACAACATTTAGCACTTATCCAGGATCGCCACGTGGAGGCCCCCCCAGGATCCCAGGACAAGCAGTATTATGTGTTACATTTTGGACACATTTGGTAATATCTTTATTTTTATGAATATATTTATTTTTAAAGTATGTCTGATGCTTACACATAAACTCTCACATGCAGTACTTGTTATCTATGCTAATCTATTCAATGGGGGGGGGATTAGTTTGCGCAACATTTAGCACTTATCCAGGATCGCCACGTGGAAGCCCCCCCCAGGATCCCAGGACAAGCAGTATCATGTGTTACATTTTGGACACATTTGGTAATATCTTTATTTTTATGAATATATTTATTTTTAAAGTATGTCTGATGCTTACACATAAACTCTCACATGCAGTACTTGTTATCTATGCTAATCTATTCAATGGGTACGATTATACTTCTATAGATTTTACAAGGTGTCTTTATTTGGTATCTAAAAACTCAGGTTATCATGGCCGGATTTCTGGCAAGGCCACATAGGCCATGGCCTAGGGCACCAGATAAACAAGGGGCGGCCTGCAGACAGTGGGCATTATTTGCAAGTGTCCAAACAAATGAAAGTGGTCAGGATAACTGCACTATTAGTACCAGCTGGCATTTGTCTGTGCTGTGCTACAAGCAGCTGCAGTCCGTTAACCAAACGTTTGTGAACAGTGTGTGACTAGCAAAAAGTCAGACCTTGTCCAATGACATAGCAGCAGCTCCAGGCAGTTAAAGAAGGCCGGGTCTCACACACTTGGTGTGGGGGATGAAAGGACCAGGGGCAGCACCAGCAAATAGTACAGAATACAGAAAGCAGCCTCTCACAGACACAGTACCCATTTCTTAATTATTGATTGGCTAGCGCTGTTACCCTGGAGACAGCAGTGGGTACAGGACTCACTTTTACGTGTTGCTGACCCCACCCAATGTCCAGTTGTGAGCCACTTTTGACTATGTGTGTGTGGTGGACGGCTCCCACCACGCCCATCACCTGTAGATCGCTTGATTGACCAGTTCCCCCGTGTGACATGATTGATTCACTTCACGTTGCCATGGAGACCTCGGCACTAGTCCCAATAGTGGACACCATCGGCTCAAAAATGCTTGGATGGGTGTGTGAGGAGAGAGGTGGTAGGATACGGTTTCGGTTGGGGCGGTTGGTAATAGTCGGCCTTGGGCGGTAAGAAGTACAAATCCGGCCCTGCAGGTTATATAACCAGCTTCAAAAGACATTTCCTCTTTAATTACCTTTACCATAACAAAGATCATCTAAGGATTTACAGTATATCAAATAGTATTAAGTCATCATTCCGGATAATATTAATTCAGTGAACTATTGCACAATTACCCTCTGGCCTAAAGATTTTATTATAGAGAATCAAATTTATTATAGTCCTTGTAATTACGGATGTCATTTATCTACATTAACCCCTGAATTGTTTAACATTTGGTTAATGCACAGTTAATTGAATAGCCACCAAGCTTTGGTTATAGTGTGCATACACTAAAATAATTCAACTTTGCTGCATTATGCTGACAATGGAATATTTTTGTCTCATTTTCCAATTTCCATTACAATTTTCAATTGGTATGTATCCCACTATTCATACATATTTATTCTGAGATTTCCAATTTGATGGATATCAGACAAAATGGACAGATGAGGTGACTTTGAGATAAATGGAGAGGCAGAATTTATATTGTGAAGTTAATGTTACTGTATGTGCAGTAACAATAGGCTATACCAGCTCAAATACAGAATTTTGGATATAGAAACAACATTTAATAGTCATACTACATGTTTATGATATAATAGTGTCTTAGGCCTGTGCATTTTACAAGAATCACTAGTACTGAGGCAGCAAGCTGACACAGCTGAGAGATTAAATTACAGTTGTGATTAGTCACAGCTGAGAGGGGATTAGACAGGTTAAAGGGTACCTGAACTGACATGTGACATGATGAGATAGACATGTGTATGTACAGTGCCTAGCACACAAATAACTATGCTGTGTTCCTTTTTTCTTTCTCTGCCTGAAAGAGTTAAATATCAGGTATGCAAGTGGCTGACTCAGTCCTGACTCAGACAGGAAGTGACTACAGTGTGACCCTTAGGCAGGGAACACACTTGCAGGGCCGTTTTTCCCTGCGTTCACAGGTTTCCGTCGGGTTTTGCATTCGCGTCTAACGTGTGCGTTTCTTCGCGTGCGTTTCCGCATTTATGCGTTTGCATGGCATGTACTGCCATGCAGCGTGCGGGAAAAAGCAGAAAACTGTGCGGTTAGAAAACGCGGAAAAAAACGTGAACGCAAACGCGCACAAACGAATGCAGCGCAGCGTTTCCTGCGCTAGGCTATTAATTTCAATAGCCTTTAAAATCTTGTGCATTTTGCCATTTGCGGCAAAACGCGCAAAAACGCATGTAGTGTGTTCCCTGCCTCACTGATAAGAAATTCCCCTTTTTTACCTCTTTCTTGCTCTCAGAAGCCATTTTCTGCTAGGAAAGTGTTTTATAGTTGGGATTTCTTATCAGTGAGGGTCACACTGTAGTCACTTCCTGTCTGAGTCAGGACTGAGTCAGCCACTTGCATACCTGATATTTAACTCTTTCAGGAAGAGAAAGAAAAAAAGGAACACAGCATAGTTATTTGTGTGCTAGGCACTGTACATACACATGTCTATCTCATCATGTCACATGTCAGTTTGGGTATCCTTTAAACTCTCTAAATACATACAGGGTGCATTTCTCTATGTTTTCCTTCTGTCCTGTGCAAGAGTTTAGGTTCACTTTAACAGCAGTTAAAGACCTTGTTGTTTTTGAGAAAAAAAGATTTTGAATACTTTAAAGAAAAAAATGGTCAGCAAAATGACATTCTGCAGCAGAATTCAGAATGCCATTTCTCTGGGGCTTGCTATACTTAGTATAGCAAGCCCAAGACTGGGAATGGGATTGACTTGTCCGTTGCTCATCAGGGTAGGGATTGAGAGATGAAGCGACTCTGTCATTTGTCAGGTATCAAGAGAATTTTGCACTGCATCATTTCTGAGGATACTGTCGTGGGAGTAACAAAAGGTAAGTATTTACAGTTAATTAAGAACATAAAATAACTTTTTTATGGTTATGTTTTTATTTTATCTCTGTGGAAAATGGTAATGGGTATGTCAGTACCCCATATACATTTCTCCTGGGGAGGAGGTGTTGAGGCCACCCAGGGCATCAACGCCCCCTCCTCCTCCTTGGCCCCACAAGTGGGGAAGAGCCCCTTGTCCATGTATTGGACAAGGGCACTGGGAGGGAGGGGAAGGCTTTGCCACCCCTCTCCTCAAGAGCACCCCCCCCATACCAAGGACCATGTGGGCTGGTATAGCTTAGGCTATGAAGCTCCACATGGTCTGGGCCACGCATTCTGGCTATCCCAGGCTCCATGGGTGACACTGACAAGGGGCTAAAGAGACTTGAGAGGGGGGGCCTCACATACAGGGATGCTCATCCGGATTCCGGATATCCAGGTAACTCGGATATCCGAACTTTTTGGGCCTATCCAGACCGGATTCGGATTCCAGATAGTTGGCCAAATCCGGATAGCTATCTGTGGATAGTTGGGCGCATAATGCAGATATCCACGGATATCCGTGGATATCTGGATCCGAAATACTGTAACTAAGGTGATGACATCCTGGAGCCAATCAGAGGGTACCCAGCAGAAGCCCTAGCAACCAATCACAGAGGGGAACCCTGGCCGGCACCACCTGACCTCATTCAGCCAATCAGAGGCCTCCCAGCCTAAGCCCTGGCACCCAATCACAGAAAGGAACCCTGGCCACCCCCCCCTGCATAATAAGGAGGACTGCCATGATGAGACACATCATCCTGGCTTGCTGAATGCACACTGAGACACATGCTCCAATGCTGGTGCCCTACAAAGGGCTGTATACAGTTATAAACCTAAAGCTGTTCATTGATTAACCCCTTCACTACTCTATAGTTAAATTGTTCATTAGCTTGATTGATGTCTCTTAGTGTGACAGTTAGAATGTGTGCTGCAGTGCTGCTGCAGCTGCTATGATTCTGTGAGTGTGCTGTGCACACACCAGGCCAGCTGCTGCCGGCCACATGCAAACACGTGCAAAGTGCAAAGTGCCACGTGCAAAGTGCCACGTGCAAACACGTGCAAAGTGCAAAGTATCTATTCGGATACTCAACAGTTTGGATCCGGATATCCGGTCTGGATCCGGTTATCTGGGTATCAGGTCAACCCGGATTTTGAAAAGGGGTATCCGAGCACCCCTGCTCACATAATTTATTTATTTAACTTTGTAATTGCCACAGTTAAATTAAAAAACAAGCAAACAATTATGTGGGCTCCTCACTCCAAAGCCCCTTTAACCCCTTGTCACGCATGCAGGAAGCCCACTTGGTCCATGGTTTGGGACGTTCTGGGAGAGAGGGGCAGCCAAGCCTCCCCTGCTCCGCCAGTTATTACTTTATTTACTAAAGCACTTACTGAACAGCAGTTACTCAGTCCAATTGCCTAAATAGTGTTCTTACTGGTATCTTTGTATAGATCCTTTCCAGTGAGAGCTTTTGTAAAGAATAAAAAATATACTGAGAATCCTCCATGATGTGTTGGACTATTCCAAAATCTGTCAGATCTGTCAGCATTTAATTACCCACTGTGAGTGACAGCAACATAGGAAAAACATTATAGTGAATTATACTCTCAGAGAAAAATACATTTTATATGTGTTTATTTTATATTTTGTGATAACAGTCTTTTACCGTTTTACGTTAACTTATACTGGAACTTTTAAAGGGGCATTTACTTGCTACCTGTATGCCTCACAGAATAGCATACTGCAGAAATAAAATGATATGCCTTGCATCAGAAAATATTTCACAACAGCTGAAATATATGCTTTCTCAGAGGAAAACTTTTTAAAAAGTGTGTTTATGGTCCCTTAAAGTATCCTATACTTTAAAAGAAAAAAGGCCTTTTTATTGTTTCAAATTATTTTTCCGGTAAACAGTATAGAGCATCAACCTGCCTCAGAGTATTTTGTGTCAGTCTTACACACCTCTCTAAGAATTTTCTTTGTTCTAACATCAGACAGGCTCTGATATTTTTTTGTCGTACTCATCTATACAATCATCATCACTTTATGTACTACTTTTTACACCATTTTGATGTATTTTGATTTTAATGTAGATCATTTTTGTGGTTATTTATTCACTTTTTAGCTTTATCTGCATATCTCACTCATTTTAATTATTTTTAAAATATTTTGCATTAACTAGTTAACATCACCCCATTGGCACCATAATGTGGGTGCAAGTGCGCACATTAACGCAAATGTGCGCATCAAAGCACCCTTTATTGTGCCCTGATCATCAGTTAAAGAGACTCTGTACAAAAAAAGCACCCCCCGGGGGGTCCTCACCTCGGGAGGGGGAAGCCTCTGGATCCTATCGAGGCTTCCCCCATCCTCCTCCATCCCACGGTGGTCTCGCTGCAGCTTACTGAAAGCACAGCCATCAGGCTGTGCAATATTTACCTTTCCCTGTTCCAGCGAGGGCGCTGTTACAACTCTTCGCTCGGGAAAAGAAGGAAATAGCGAATCTCAGTCGGGTCAGGCGCAGGAGACTTGCACCTACGCAGTAGAGTGGACCCGACTGGGATTGCCTATTTCCGCCTATTTCTGAGCTGAGAGCTGCTACTGTGCTTGCACTGGAGCCGGGAAGGTAAATATTTACATGGCTGCCGTTCCTGAACCTGAAGCATTACCACCGTGGGACACAGGAGGATGGGGGAAGCCTCGATAGGATCCAGAGGCTTCCCCCTCCTGAGGTGAGTAACCCCCAGGGGCATTTTTTGTTAGTACAGATCCTCTTAATTGCAAAACAATTGTTATAAAATGTCATTTTGCACCAAAAAGTGCAAAAATAGCATTTAAAAAGGTCCATTTTGCATTAACTAGTTAATATAAGAGTTTTTGTTTTAATTGTTTACTTCTGTAAATGGCTTTATGAACAACCAAATGTAATAATTTCTTGCCTTATTGATATTGTCTTCATAGGCCTCGTTCACATCCAACGGTATGATGTGCTGAAACGCAGGAAAGGCAGAGGGCATAGACTGCAGTACGATGTGCTGGGAAGCGCTTGCGTACTGCTGCCTGCCTTTTGCCCACAAGCGCAGAGCTGATCCCATCACTGTCAATGGATGGGATCAGCAGCGCAGCGGGCAGCGGCGTGCAATCGTACGTGTTGCATTCAGATCGCACGGTCATCTGCGATAGTCAGATGTGAACGAGTCCTTACACTGATATTGCATATACATTTTAAATGTCAGTGGTTAGAGTACAAACAATCTTAGCATTTATTTCTGAATATAAATATATTTTTTGATGTTTATGGAAGAAGCCTAACTAGTCTCATTTAGAATAGCTACTGTGGCTTGCAAAAGTATTCGGCCCCCTTGAAGTTTTCCACATTTTGTCACATTACTGCCACAAACATGCATCAATTTTATTGGAATTCCATATGAAAGACCAATACAAAGTGGTGTACATGTGAGAAGTGGATCAAAAATCATACATCATTCCAAACATTTTTTACAAATAAATAACTGCAAAGTTGGGTGTGCGTAATTATTCAGCCCCCTGAGTCAATACTTTGTAGAACCACCTTTTGCTGCAATTACAGGTGCCAGTCTTTTAGGGTATGTCTCTACCAGCTTTGCACATCTACAGACTGAAATCCTTGCCCATTCTTCTTTGCAAAACAGCTCCAGCTCAGTCAGATTAGATGGACAGCGTTTGTGAACAGCAGTATTTTGAGATCTTGCCACAGATTCTCGATTGGATTTAGATCTGGACTTTGACTGGGCCATTCTAACACATAGATATGTTTTGTTTCAAACCATTACATTGTTGCCCTGGCTTTATGTTTAGGGTCATTGTCCTGCTGAAAGGTGAATCTACGCCCCAGTCTCAAGTCTTTTGCAGTCTCCAAAAGGTTTTCTTCCAAGTTTGCCCTGTATTTGGCTCCATCCATCTTCCCATCAACTCTGGCCAGCTTCCCTGTCCCTGCTGAAGAGATGCACCCCCCGAGCATGATGCTGCCACCACCATATTTGACAGTGGGGATGGTGTGTTCAGAGTGATGTGCAGTGTTAGTTTTCTAACACAACGGGGGTTGTCCACAGACCTCAGGAATCACTCTGTTGATCTCGGGGAGTCACAGATCATCGTAGGAGGTCCATCAAGCCTCCAATCATAATCCAGTCCATACACAATCAATCGATTCCGGACTCAACCCTTGCACGAATATTCTTCAGAATTTATTGTAATAATGTATGCGGTTATACAGCAGACAAAAAAGCACAATGTTTCGGGCTACATGCCCTTTCTCAAGTGCTTAACCATCTGAACAAATTTAGACCTTCATATGAACACACACATATTGACACACCCCTCCAAAGCATTAAGGGGCGGGCACAAAACTTTTCCAGAACATTAACCCTTACTCCTGAAAGGACAACCATTTATCGTAAGAAGCACTTTAAACTGAAGTCCTCGTTAAGGCCACTGGGGGACTGCGTCCCCAACCTGTCCATCCACCAAGCCTCACGCCGCAACAGCGCACTCCTAAATTCTCTACCTTCTTGGCGCTGAACCACTTCGAGTACCTGCCATCGAAGCTGGCTCACGCCATGATTAAATTCCGCAAAATGGCGTGCGAGGGGATATTCCCGTTTTTTCTCCTCATCCTTTTTCTTTTTACACGCTTCGGGGTGGCGAATGTTGCTCTTATGCTCGTTGAGTCTAGTTTTAATGTCCCTTGAGGTCTGGCCAACATAGGACAGACCGCAAGGGCATTTGATTAAATAAACAACACCCGTCGAATCGCAAGTGGCGAAATCTCTAATAGGAACCGGCTAAACTGATCTAGTACTTTGTACGTTGGGGCCCCTTATGATGCCATTGCAATGCTGGCAATTGAGACATGGAAAGGTCCCTTTTCGTAGGGGTACCCAAAAACACCTGGTGGGGTAATTTAGATCTCCCAATGTCCGGTCATTTAGATCTCCCAATGTTGGTTAGGGCGGACATTGGGAGATCTAAATTACCCCGCCAGGCGTTTTTGGGTACCCCTAGGAAAGGGACCTTTCCATGTCTCAATTGCCAGAATTGCAATGGCATCATAAGGGGCCCCAACGTACAAAGTACTAGATCGGTTAAGCCGGTTCCTATTAGAGATTTCGCCACTTGCGATTCGACGGGTGTTGTTTACTTAATCAAATGCCCTTGCGGTCTGTCCTATGTTGGCCAGACCTCAAGGGACATTAAAACTAGACTCAACGAGTATAAGAGCAACATTCGCCACCCCGAAGCGTCTAAAAAGAAAAAGGATGAGGAGAAAAAACGGGAATATCCCCTCGCACGCCATTTCGCGGAATTTAATCATGGCGTCAGCCAGCTTTCGATGGCAGGTACTCGAAGTGGTTTAGCGCCAAGAAGGTAGAGAATTTAGGAGTGCGCTGTTGCGGCGTGAGGCTTGGTGGATGGACAGGTTGGGGACGCAGTCCCCCAGTGGCCTTAACGAGGACTTCAGTTTAAAGTGCTTCTTATGATAAATGGTTGTCCTTTCAGGAGTAAGGGTTAATGTTCTGGAAAAGTTTTGTGCCCGCCCCTTAATGCTTTGGAGGGGTGTGTCAATATGTGTGTGTTCATATGAAGGTATAAGTTTGTTCAGATGGTTAAGCACTTGAGAAAGGGCATGTAGCCCGAAACGTTGTGCTTTTTTGTCTGCTGTATAACCGCATACATTATTACAATAAATTCTGAAGATTATTCGTGCAAGGGTTGAGTCCGGAATATGGACAGTGTTAGTTTTCTGCCACACATAGCGTTTTGCATTTTGGCCACAAAGTTCCATTTTGGTCTCATCTGACCAGAGCACCTTCTTCCACATGGTTGCTGTGTCCCCCATATGGCTTGTGGCAAACTGCAAATGGGACTTCTTATGCTTTCTGTTAACAATGGTTTTCTTCTTGCCACTCTTACATAAAAACCAACTTTGTACAGTGCATGACTAATAGTTTTCCTATGGACAGAGTCTCCCACCTGAGCTGTAGATCTCTGCAGCTCGTCCAGAGTCACCATGGGCCTCTTGACTGCATTTCTGTTCAGCGCTCTCCTTGTTCGGCCTGTGAGTTTAGGTGGATGGCCTTGTCTTGGTAGGTTTACAGTTGTGCCATACTCCTTCCATTTCTGAATGATCGCTTTAACAGTGCTCCTTGGGATGTTCAAGGCTTTGGAAATCTTTTTGTAGCCTATGGCTCAACACACACCATACAATCTTGGTTGTTCACTCTTACCACTTTCATATAGTATAAGAGCTTATCCAATCAATCATTCAAGGTATTTTCAATCTGTTGGCCCTTATACTACATAGATTTGGTAAATCTGTACAACCAAGATTGTATGGTGTGTGTTGAGCTTAAGCCTGTTTTAAATTGCTCAATAACTTGATCCCTAACCTGTCTTGGACCTGTCTGGTGTGTTCTTTGGACTTCACAGTGTTGTTGCTCCCAATATTCTCTTAGACAACCTCTGAGGTACTCACAGAGCAGCTGTATTTGTACTGACATTAGATTACACACAGGCACACTCTATTTAGTCATTAGCACTCATCAGGCAATGTCTATAGACAACTGACTGCACTCAGATCAAAGGGAGCCGAATAATTTTGCACACACCATGTTGCAGTTATTGATTTGTAAAAAATGTTTGGAATCATGTATGATTTCCGTTCCACTTCTCATGTGTACACCACTTTGTGTTGGTCTTTCATGTGGAATTCCAGTAAAGTTGATTCATGTTTGTGGCAGTAATATGACAAAATGTGGAAAACTTCAAGGGGGCCAAATACTTTTGCAACCCACTGTAGTTATATTTTGTGATAAGTTCCTCTTGTCCCCTTTTTTGGCTATTTGAGTTATGTGAAGATAAGAAAATGTGAAAAAGTTACCAGTATCTGCCTTTTTTTGCTTTGCACGTCATTGCTTTTTTTACTTGAATGACTGATCTAAGATAAAAAGCAGTGTGAGCTAAATGTTATCTGCATTAGGGTTTCTAATTGCACCATTAAGAATAATACAATTTCATAATATTGTTTTTCTATCTGACATGTGAACATATTAAACCAGATTCCTCCAGCTCCCCATGGAGGAATATATATGCACAAACTGTTGGGGTCATGGTAACAATTCTACTTAGGTTGATAAGATAAAAATCATCTATGTAAGCGTTATACATTGAATGGAACTTAAAGGAATACTATCAAATGAAACAACTTTTTGAATGCTGTATGTTAGGGCACACACTACCACATGAATTAGGAGCAATTTTCTTCCTCACACAGCTCTTCCTCTCTGCTGTACAATCATCCCATCAGTTTAACATACAAAAAGTGTCAGGCTCTGCAGGAATAGACCCTGTTTCTGCACAGGGCGGTTGCTATCAACTCCTTAGTGTATAGTTTATTAGCCTTGCTAAAATAATCTTATTCAGATGGTGCCAAGGGGTGAAGATGACAGCAATGTGTGTTTATTGTCTTCAATTCTCTGACTGTTAACAAAGGCATTATCAGGATCTTTATTAGTATGTTGCTCCCTCCCAGTGGACAGCACACAGCAGCCTAGTAAGTACTTGCAGCCAGGAGTGTAACATCACAAGCAGCCAGTCAGTCAAGAGTGGTGTATACATATCTCCCTGACTGCTAGTTATACTACTGCAACAGGCTACCTGTTATATCTTTAGATCAGCCTCTTCCTCAGACCCTCCTGCATGATTTGACACAGTGATGTATATTTGTGAGATGTAAGGAATGAAGGATGATTTTAAAGCATGGAGACAGGGAGAGAGAACTGGCTGAATAAATAAAGTGCCTCTAGCACTAGTGGTAATGTGTACCCTAATAGAGAGTATTACCACATTTTAATTGATAGTGTTCCTTTAAAGCAAAGTTGAAGCAAAAAATAAACTTATGAGTTAATGAAAAGTATGAGTAGTACAGATAACAGGAAGATTAAGATTAATCTCCACATCCCAATGACATGGGGGAGTATTGAGATCAGTCTAGTAGTACAGTCTACTATCTATATTAAGCAAGAGAGGTCTGCCACTCTTTTTCATGGGGAAATATGTCTCTTCACAGACTAGAGGTAATCTTCATATTGCCAAGTCTCAAGTAAATACAGGAGAGTGGCATAACTAAACTGTCCTACAGAGAAACTGAAAGGCATATGTTAAAAAATAATTGCATTGACAGAGGCAAGACAATGACAAAACTGAATACCCTATTATGTTAATACATACACTTTAACAATTTAAATATTTGAACACTTTCAACAATGTTTACTTTCTCTATTGTCTGGTTTCCAACCTCCGCTCCTTATTATCGGATGCCCTAAACATACATATCTGCAAGGTGGAGGCTCCCTCATCTTAGTATTCCATTTGGCTTGGCACTGCTCTTGGCCTGAGGAAGCGGGCTCAGACTCACGAAACGCGTTGCCTGTGCTACCAATAAAATCTTTTGATCACACAAAGATTTTTTCTTCATTGAGGTAAGCCACCTCAATCTTTTTTGTTTTTAAACTGTTTGTAAACGCTTTTATACACTACCAGGGTGCCTCTTTAAGCCATTTAATATCTGCAAGGCATTTTAAATTGCTGTTATTAATTAAAATATTTCTTAGAGCAAATTTTTGTAGGTCATTTATTTTCAAGCTTTTTACTGTCTACTTTCAGCCTAATCTCTTCAATATTTTAAGTTTCACACAGTAAATGCATTTCTTATTTTTACTGTGAAATATTCACAAAATTGTGTGCATGCTTATCTCTGATTTGATGCAATCTGTAGAAAATGCATTTGGGAACATGCAGTGGAGAATGAAGCAAGCAGGGCTGGGGCTCCCACCTTCGCTGCGCAGCGCCAAAGCTTGGCACGACTACAGTAGTAATGCTATAGTCCCGCCTTACGCATGGGTAATTCGGCGATCACCGCACCCCAAATTACATCTCCCTCCATGTTGCTATGACTTTGAGGGGGAATAGTATTTAACACCTCCCCGCTGAATGTGTGCAGAAGCAGGGTGAGCTGTCATTTGTCTCACCCTGCGATGAAAAGCACTAGGTGCCAAAAGCCATGTACGCATGGAGAACTACTTTCTGATGTCCCCTGAGAGTTGAATTTCAACTCCTTCTACCCAAAGCAAAAATGTTATGATTTGGAGGAAGTGTATTCCCAGCAGTAGCTATATATATATATATATATATTTAATCAGGTACAGTACTACAAAGAAAATACTATGACAGGTTTGGATATTACTTGTAAATACTGTATATTCTCGAGTATAAGCTGAGTTTTAGGCCCAAAAAAGTTGCGGGTCTGGGCTTATACTCAAGTCACTACATTTTAGTTCCCCCACTACATTTTCAGTGGTGCATGCCCTCCAAAGAGTGCTTCCTCCACCATATGCGGCAGCATCATAAAGCGGAATGAATGGTGCGGTAGAGTGCTATAACATGTTGCCACTCCTTAATGCCTCTTTATCCCCACAACCCCTCGCCAGTGCGGAAAGATATACCCTGCCCCCCCTCCCTCGGCATATGCACAGAAGGGCACAGCAGAGAACTCACCCATCCACGCCGCCTGCTGCAGTCTTGTATTTATGATGTCCTGCAGGAGCGCCAGTGCAGGACATCATAGATACAAGACTACAGCAGGCGGTGTGGATGGATGTGTGAACACTCTTCTGTGCACTTCTCTACAAAGGCGGGGGAGAGAGGCAGCTGAGGGAAGTGTATATCTCTCTGCACTGGGAAGGGGTGGCGGGGAGAGAGGAGCACATGTTACAGCACTGTACTCTCCCATTAAATCTGCACTATTACGCCGCAGTATATGATGGAGGAATCACTGAGGGGGCACACACCACTGAGTAGTACTGTAGGGTAGAGATGTCCCAAACGGTTCGCCAGCGAATGGTTCCCACCCCGGTGAATTTCAGTGGTTCGTGTTCGCCCATGAATGCATCATTAGGGTCAACTTTGACCCTGTTCATCACAGTCAGCAGGCCCATTGTAGCTACACTCCCTCCTAGAGCCACTCCACCCCATATAAAAGGCAGGCAGCGTCAGGCATTGGACTCACTTGTGTGCCTGCATTAATTAGAGAAGCTGCTGCAGACTCTCATAGGGAAAGCTTAGTTAGGCTCTTGTAGGCAGGCATGCTCGAATGTACCCAAATTCGATTCGAGTACATTCAAATTCAGGTCTGGGTCGAATTCGGATTCGCCTGATTCGAATGGACTTGAATTCGATTCGGGTGCATTCATTCGGATCCGGTTCAGGGGAAAATTTGGCCGTGATCGCAAATTCGTGATTCAAAACCCGCCGACTTTAAAGAGACTCCGTACCAAAAATTTCATCTGGTTATCTTCCATCCTACAAGTTCCAAAATCTATTCTAATGTGCTCTGGCTTACTGCAGGACGTTCTACTATCACCATCTCTGTAATAAATCAACTTATCTCTCTCTTGTCAGACTTGTCAGCCTGTGTCTGGAAGGCTGCCAAGTTCTTCAGTGTTGTGGTTCTGTGATGCATCTCCCCCCTCCAGGCCCCTCTCTGCACACTGCCTGTGTGTTATTTAGATTAGTGCAGCTTCTCTCTGCTCTATTATCTTTTACAAGCTGGATAAATCCTCCTCTGAGCTGGCTGGGCTTTCACATACTGAAGAATTACATACAGGCAGAGCTGTCTGCACTCTGCAGGAAGAAACAGCCTGACACTTCAGTGGAAGATAGCTGCAGGGGGAAAGAAACACACAAATGATCTCTTGAGATTAAAAAGGAAGGCTGTATACAGCCTGCTTGTGTATGGATGTATTTTCTATGTGTACATCAACCTACTTCCTGTTTTGGTGGCCATTTTGTTTGTTTACAAACAAACTTTTAAAAACTGTTTTTAACCACTTTTAATGCGGCGGGGAGCAGCGAAATTGTGACAGAGGGTAATAGGAGATGTCCCCTAACGCACTGGTATGTTAACTTTTGTGCGATTTTAACAATACAGATTCTCTTTAAGGGTGAATTGCAAAACCCCTTTAACCACTTCCCAACTGAGGGGTTTTACCCCCTGACCACCAGAGCAATTTTCACCTTTCAGCGCTCCTTCCATTCATTCGTCTATAATTTTATCATTACTTATCGCAATGAAATGAACTATATCTTGTTTTTTTTCGCCACCAATTAGGCTTTCTTTAGGTGGGACATTATGCCAAGAATAATTTTATTCTAAATGTGTTTTAATGGGAAAATAGGAAAAGATGTGGGAAAAAATTTATTATTTTTCAGTTTTCGGCCTTTATAGTTTTTAAATAATGCATGCTACTGTAATTAAAACCCATTAAATGTATATGCCTATTTATCCCGGTTATAAAACCGTTTAAATTATGTCCCTATCACAATGTTTGCCGCCAATATTTTAGTTGGAAATAAAGGTGCATTTTTTCAGTTTTGCGTCCATCCCTAATTACAAGCCCATAGTTTATAAAGTAACAGTGTTATACCCTCTTGACATAAATATTTAAAAAGTTCAGTCCCTAAGGTAACTATTTATGTATTTTTTTTAAATTGTACATTTTTTTTTTTAATTACAAAAAAAAAAAAAATTGGGGAGTGTGGGAGGTAAGGAGTTAATTTTTTGTGTAAAACAAGTTTATTTGTGTGTAAAAAATGGTTAGGGTGTAGTTTTACATTACAAATTTGTTTCAGGCGACCTGCAAGCGTCCTTCCGGACGCTTGCAGGAAGTAGAAAGAGGCTGGGACTTTGTTATTTTTCACAATGATCGCGCTGCTCAGCCGAGCGGCAGCAGATCATTGCGGGGCTGAGATCAATGAACGGGAATGGATTTTCCCGTTCGTTGATCTCTGGGCGAGCGGGCGGCGGCGTGTTTACTAGCGGCGGGCGGCGTGTTTACAAGCGGGAGCGCGGACAGCGGCGGGAGTGCGCAGAGTACGGATTTCTCCGTCCCTGGGGGTGAAAGGATGGAAAAAGGGGTGGAGAAATCCGTACGCACGGGGGTAAAGTGGTTAAATGCCAGAATCACCAAATTTGCCGGTTCTTTTTGTATTGAATCAAATGAATTGGTTCAGAGTTGATTCCTTCCCCCTTGCTCCCACTTTTCTTCTTAACATAACCTGCAAATTTGGTGATTCTGTCATTTAAGGGGCTTTGCAATTAACCCTTAAAGTCGGCGGGTTCTGGGCGACGGTAACTTAATCCGAATTCGTGATCACGGGTTTAAACTCGTAATCACGGCCGAATTCGAGAGGCACTATTCGGGAAAATTCAACTTCGAATTTGGGAGCAGGATCGCTCTTCGAGTTTAAATTCGACTTCAGCAACCATGAATCCTGATGAGCACCCCTGCTTGTAGGCTTCTTAGCTTGTCCTGATGAGCACCCCTGCTTGTAGGCTTCTTAGCTTGCTCCTGCTGATTCTTATTGCTAAAAATGCACCCCTCAACAGCTCTTTTGAGAGCTAATCTTGTTCTTGTGATCCAATTTTGTGTGTGTGTGTGTGTGTGTGTGTGTCCCACTGACACTTGTATTACATAGACAGCCTTGGTAATTCCTATTGTGTGTGCCACTGCCAGGCCCAGCACATTCAGTGACTACCTGTGTGTGTGACAGGTGCACATTGTAATATCCATCACTGCATATGTGAACAACACCTTGTTGTTCACAGTGCATCCACCTACCTACGTGAGTGCACGCAGTGTCACTGTGCCTGTCTGGTACCTGATGTGTGTTCGACAGGTGCACATTGTAATACCGATCACTGCATATACCTACTACCTGTTGTTCACTTCACTGCACCCACCCACCCACCCCCGTGAGCGCACGCAGTGTCACTGTGCCTGTCCGGTACCTGTCTGTGTGTGACAGGTGCACATTGTAATACCCATCCCTGCATATACCTACTACCTGTTGTTCACATCAGTGCACCCACCTACCTACATGAGTGCACGCGCCTGTCCGGTACCTGTCTGTGTGTGACAGGTGCACATTATAATATCCATCACTGCATATACCTATCTGACAGTCACTGTTGTTCTATCATTGAGCTACAACAGCCCGGCGACCATATGGGCTTGAAAAACGCCACGGCCTGCACTCTGGCCATGGTGCGCACCAGTCTAGCACAGCTGTTTGCGGTGCGTTACACAGGGAGTTTAACCACTTGCTGACCGCCCACTGTACAGAGGCGGCCGGCAAGTGGATCCCGCAAGGACCGCCGCATGTACAATTGGCGGCGGTCCTTGTACGGGCATGGGCGGAGCGATCGCATCATTCGTGACGCGATCAGCCACCGGCGCATGGCTCCGCCCCCCTCGTGCTGTAACCCGGCGGCCGTTCGGAAGCGCCGGCAGGTTACTAGCACCCGGATCGCCGCATACAAAGTGTATAATACACTTTGTAATGTATAATAATACAGGCTGCCTCCTGCCCTGGTGGTCCCAGTGTCCGAGGGACCACCAGGGCAGGCTGCAGCCACCCTAGTCTGCACCCAAGCACACTGATTTCCCCCCTCTGCCCCCTGATCGCCCACAGCACCCCTCAGACCCCTCCCCTGCCCACCCCCCAGACCACTGTTTGCACCCAATCACCCCCCCTAATCACCCATCAATCACTCCCTGTCACTATCTGTAAACGCTACTTTTTTTAATTCCCTAATCTTCCCCCTGCTCCCTCCTGATCACCCCCCCACCCCTCACATTCTCCCCAGACCCCTCCCCCCCCTGTGTACTGCATGCATCTATCCCCCTGATCACCTGTCAATCACCTGTCAATCACCTGTCAATCACCCATCAATCACCCATCAATCACCCCCTGTCACTGCCACCCATCAATCAGCCCCTAACCTGCCCCTTGCGGGCAATCTGATCACCCACCCACACCAATAGATCGCCCACAGATCCAACGTCAGATCACCTCCCAAGTGCAGTGTTTACATCTGTTCTCTACCCTAAACACCCACTAATTACCCATCAATCACCCATCAATCACCCCCTATCACCACCTGTCACTGTTACCCATCAGATCAGACCCTAATCTGCCCCTTGCGGGCACCCAATCACCCGCCTACATGCTCAGATTGCCCTCAGACCCCCCTTATCAATTCGCCAGTGCATTATTTACATCTGTTCTTCCCTGTAATAACCCACTGATCACCTGTCAATCACCTGTCAATCACCCATCAATCACCCCCTGTCACTGCCACCCATCAATCACCCCCTGTCACTGCCACCCATCAATCAGCCCCTAACCTGCCCCTTGCGGGCAATCTAATCACCCACCCACACCAATAGATCGCCCGCAGATCCGACATCAGATCACCTCCCAAGTGCAGTGTTTACATCTGTTCTCTACCCTAAACACCCACTAATTACCCATCAATCACCCATCAATCACCCCCTATCACCACCTGTCACTTTTACCCATCAGATCAGACCCTAATCTGCCCCTTGCAGGCACCCAATCACCTGCCTACATGCTCAGATTGCCCTCAGACCGGCCCTTATCAATTCGCCAGTGCATTATTTACATCTGTTCTTTCCTGTAATAACCCACTGATTACCTGTCAATCACCCATCAATCACCCCCTGTCACTGCCACCCATCAATCACCCCCTGTCACTGCCACCCATCAATCAGCCCCTAACCTGCACCTTGCGGGCAATCTGATCATCCACCCACACCAATAGATCGCCCGCAGATCCGACGTCAGATCACCTCCCAAATGCATTGTTTACATCTGTTCTCTACCCTAAACACCCACTAATTACCCATCAATCACCCCCTGTCACTGCTACCCATCAGATTAGACCCCTATCTGCCCCTAGGGCACTCAATCACCCGCCCACACCCTCAGAAGGCCCTCAGACCCCAGCACTGATCACCTCGCCAGTGCATTGCTTGCATCTATTCCCCCCTCTAATCACACCTTGAGACACCCATCAATCACCTCCTGTCACCCCCTAGCACACCTACCCATCAGAGCAGGCCCTAATTTGCCCCGTGTGGGCTCCTGATCACTCGGCCAAACCCTCATATCCCCCTCAGACCACCTTCCGATCACCTCCCCAGTGCACTGATTGCATCTATTTTCCCCTCTAACCACCCCCTGAGACACCCATCAATCACCTCCTCTCACCCTCCTAGCACTCCTATCCATCAGATCAGGCCCAATACAACCTGTCATCTAAAAGGCCACCCTGCTTATGACCAGTTCCACAAAATTCGCCCCCTCATAGACCACCTGTCATCAAAATTTGCAGATGCTTATACCCCTGAACAGTCATTTTGAGACATTTGGTTTCCAGACTACTCACGGTTTTGGGCCCGTAAAATGCCAGGGTGGTATAGGAAACCCACAAGTGACCCCATTTTAGAAAAAAGACACCCCAAGGTATTCTGTTAGGTTGTGATAAGAGGATAAAGGATACCGGGCACCAGCTGCTTTGCAAGGCTAATTTATTTCATCCCACCAAGACAGACACCAAAATTCAGGCAGTAGGTCTAACAGCCGTTTCGCAAGCTGACAATGCTTGCTTCCTCAGATGGTCTCTGAGGAAGCAAGCATTGTCAGCTTGCGAAACGGCTGTTAGACCTACTGCCTGAATTTTGGTGTCTGTCTTGGTGGGATGAAATAAATTAGCCTTGCAAAGCAGCTGGTGCCCGGTATCCTTTATCCTCTTATCACATCACAATTGTTGTCTTTCAACCGGAGGCACAGGGAGCAAGTGTTGAGGACCCCCCAGAAGGCTGCCTGTTGTTACATTTGGTGCCGATCTTCCTTTCATTCCTCTATCATTGAGTATTCTGTTAGGTGTATGAAGAGTTCATAGATTTTATTCTTTGTCAAAAGTTAGCGGAAAATGATTTTTATTGTTTTTTTTTCACAAAGTGTCATTTTTCACTAACTTGTGACAAAAAATAAAATCTTCTATGAACTCACCATACACCTAACGGAATACCTTGGGGTGTCTTCTTTCTAAAATGGGGTCACTTGTGGGGTTCCTATACTGCCCTGGCATTTTAGGGGCCCTAAACCGTGAGGAGTAGTCTAGAAAACAAATGTCTCAAAATGACCTGTGAATAGGACGTTGGGCCCCTTAGCGCACCTAGGCTGCAAAAAAGTGTCACATGTGGTATCGCCGTACTCAGGAGAAGTAGTATAATGTGTTTTGGGGTGTATTTTTACACATACCCATGCTGGGTGGGAGAAATATCTCTGTAAATGACAATTGTTTGATTTTTTTTACACACAATTGTCTATTTACAGAGATATTTCTCCCAGTCAGCATGGGTATGTGTAAAAATACACCCCAAAACACATTATACTACTTCTCCTGAGTACGGCAATACCACATGTGTGGCACTTTTTTGCACCCTAACTGCGCTAAGGGGCCCAAAGTCCAATGAGTACCTTTAGGATTTCACAGGTCATTTTTGTTTCAAGACTACTCCTCACGGTTTAGGGCCCCTAAAATGCCAGGGCAGTATAGGAACCCCACTAATGACCCCATTTTAGAAAGAAGACACCCCAAGGTATTCCGGAACAGAATAACGGAATACCTTGGGGTGTCTTCTTTCTAAAATGGGGTCATTAGTGGGGTTCCTATACTGCCCTGGCATTTTAGGGGCCCTAAACCGTGAGGAGTAGTCTTGAAACAAAAATGACCTGTGAAATCCTAAAGGTACTCATTGGACTTTGGGCCCCTTAGCGCAGTTAGGGTGCAAAAAAGTGCCACACATGTGGTATCGCCGTACTCAGGAGAAGTAGTATAATGTGTTTTGGGGTGTATTTTTACACATACCCATGCTAAGTGGGAGAAATATCTCTGTAAATGGACAATTGTGTGTAAAAAAAAATAAAACAATTGTCATTTACAGAGATATTTCTCCCACCCAGCATGGGTATGTGTAAAAATACACCCCAAAACACATTATACTACTTCTCCTGAGTACGGCAATACCACATGTGTGGCACTTTTTTGCAGCCTAACTGCGCTAAGGGGCCCAAAGTCCAATGAGCACCTTTAGGCTTTACAGGGGTGCTTACAAATTAGCACCCCCCAAAATGCCAGGACAGTAAACACACCCCACAAATGACCCCATTTTGGAAAGTAGACACTTCAAGGTATTCAGAGAGGGGCATGGTGAGTCCGTGGCAGATTTCATTTTATTTTGTCACAAGTTAGCAGAAATGGAAACTTTTTTTTTTCTTGTCACAAACTGTCATTTTCCGCTAACTTGTGACAAAAAATAATATCTTCTATGAACTCACTATGCCTCTCAGTGAATACTTTGGGATGTCTTCTTTCCAAAATGGGGTCATTTGGGGGGTATTTATACTATCCTGGAATTCTAGCCCCTCATAAAACATGACAGGTGGTCAGAAAAGTCATAGATGCTACAAAATGGGAAAATTCACTTTTTGCACCATAGTTTGTAAACGCTATAACTTAGCAGCAATCAAATAGCACCAAAAGAAAGCTTTATTAGTGACAAGAAAAGGAGCCAAAATTCATTTAGGTGGTAGGTTGTATCAGCGAGCAATAAACCGTGAAAGCTGCAGTGGTCTGAATAGAAAAAAAGGGTCTGGTCCTTAAGGGGGGTAAAGCCCGCGGTCCTCAAGTGGTTAATGTGTCAGTGTGAAGAAGTACTCTAATTACACTCCCTGATTGATGTATACACATGCAAGATGTTTTAAAGCACTGGGCTTGAAAACTGCCACCGCCTTCACTCTCGCCATGGTGCACACCAGTCCAGTACGGCCGTCACTACACAAACAGCTGTTTGCGATGTGTTACACAGTGAGTTTGGTGTGTCAGTGTGAAACAGTACTCTAATTACACTCCCTGATTGATGTATACACATGCAAGATGTTTTAAAGCACTATAGGCCTCCAATTTAGCATGCAATGTGATTTCTGCCCTTAAAACGCTGCTGTGCGTCAAATCCAGATTTTTCCCCGGGACTTTTGGCATCTACCCCACTTATCTATGCAAAAACTCAGATGTTAGACCCCTTGAAACATCTTTTCCATCACTTTTGTGGCTAGCATAAGTGTTTCTAGTTTTCAAAGTTCGCCTCCCCATTGAAGTCTATTGGGGTTTGTGAAAGTTTGCACGAATCGAACTTTTGTGGAACTTCGCGTTCACGGTTCACGAACCAAAAATCGGAGGTTCGGGCCATCTCTAGTGTAGGGCACTTGGTGAGAGATTGGATTGTGGTCCAGCGAATAGGGGAAATCCCAAGCCAACGTCCAGGGCATGATAACACGTTAAAGCGGACCTGAACTCAGAGCTTCCTCTCTGCTCTAAAAGATACACAACAGCATAATAACCTTAAAAGAAAAAAAAATCTTTGTTACAGCTGATAGAAATCCTTCAATAAATCTGCACTGTTTCTACTTCCTGCTTTCATGGAAGCAGACATATTGTTATACCTGTTGACATTTGTGGGGCACGATTCAACCATATTGACACTAAGGGTCATTCACTTTATCTCACTTTTTCAGGACCTCCTGATCATCCACTTTTACTACGTTCACTACCTTTTTTTCCCAGTATCTTCTCCTGTCTCTTTCTCTTTCTCTGCTTTTTTCCCTTCCTCTCTCTTTTTTTCCCCCCTCCCCTTCTCTCTTTTTCTCTTCTTTTTATTCCTTTCCTCCTTTACCTAAGGTATAGATATGTCTGAGTTGGGCCTTACTTAAATTTGGCCGCTAGGGGGAGTCCTTTTCTCCCCACATGCGACCATTTTTATGCTTGCGCCATAAGCATAATAATGCAGTACGCATGTATCCATTTGACATGCGTACACTACTGGCGTCATGCAGAATTACGTACGCGTGTGACATACTTCGACGCAAGGCATCAATAAGTACGCACACGTGGCGCGGAAATATGGGCGGTGCTGCCACCGGAAGTAAACGTTACAAGCCGGCTCTGGAGGGTATTTAACCTAAAGCATTTTGCCCATAACATTGCAGCCTGCGTAGAAGCGCTAACCAGCGCAAAACGGTCGTCAGGCATCTTGTGCCCAGCACCCACCACCACCCATGCCTCCTCTCACAAAGGGTATGTGTTTGTTTTATGAATTTTGCAAGATGTTGCATGCATGCACTTTATATATGCTACAATAAATCGAAAACCTGCAGCAGTGCCAGCTTTCCTGCTTTTCATTATTTGCTTTAGACATATTGTTAACATCCTGTGCTTTCAAATGAGCTTATCTGCCATGGCAGTCATGTGACACAGGGAAGATATCAAATTACAACTTGCGATTAGACACAGATGAGGGGGAATTAAAAAGGCTAAACTCTCTAAATACACACAGGGTGTATTTCTCTGTTTTCCTTCTGTCCCGTGCAAGAGTTCAGGTCCGCTTTAAAAACTGGCCACAGAGGATTCCCATCTAGAGGACACCTAGCACAGAGTAAGAGCAACAGCCGCTGCACAAATATTGCACTCTGCATACAAACGGGGAGAGCCTGCAATAGTGGTAATAGAACCGTTACCATAGCAGCTCATACACTGCTTGGTTCTAACTTTCTGCACTATTTTGTATATTTTTGTATTTCTGGACTATGTTAAACCTTTAGATCATTTTTGTATACATATACTTGTTTTTCATGCCCCACCCCGACTTATACTTGGATCAAACATTTTTCCAGTTTTTTTAAAAGTAGAAGTTGGGTGGCTGAGCTTCTACTCAGGTGAGCTTATACTCAGGTTTATAAAGTTTATCTCAGATTGGTCATATTTTAGATGATCCAAGCCTGCAAGGTAGATCACGATAAACTACAAGATGGTACAATATTTTTTAGCTGGGGTGAAACTCAGACTACCTCCTCATCTTCATCCTATCATGCATAGACTTCTATAAAGCACAGTGTGACTCCCTGACTTCTGTTTACATCTAATATTTAATATTTAATTTAGGTGAAAACTAGGGGCTTGATTCACAAAAGCATGCTAAGTGTTAGCACGCCAGTGAAAAGCCGTTTATCACATGCAAACTGCCTCTTCGCACGCTGATGCATGCGTAAGAGTTTGCGCGCATAAAGTTTTATGCGCACTACTTTGCGTGCAAAATCAGCTGCTTCGCATGCTAAGTAGTATGATAAACATACTTTGCACGCGAAGCAGCTGATTTTGCACGCGAAGTAGTGCGCATAAAACTTTACGTCCGCTAAAATAGCAGGCGAACAGTAATAGCTTTGCCGTGCAAACTACTTAGCACCCTAGTTTGCAGGTGCAAAGCTTTTAGGTGTGCTAACTGTGTTAGCACCCTTTAGTGAATCAAGCCCTAGGTCTCAAGAGATCCTCAGGAAGTTGAGAATATTTGGTATCTAGTTGCCCACGTGTTGTGTCTTATACAGTGAAGAATATAGTCAATGAAAAGAATAATTCACTGTTTAGAAGTGTATTTTGCGGTAACTCACTGTATGAAGTGCGTTACCGTCGTGCCACACTTGTACTGCAACACATTTGCCGCAGTACAAGTACCGCAACACATTCGCCGCACTGTGAATGTCACGTACAGTAAGTGGTGCTTTGCAGTACGGTGAGCCGCATTACAGAATGGCCATTATCCGCACCGTAATGCATCACTGTAAACATGGCCTTATAAAAAGTTGCGTTCAAATATCATGGGCTCGTCCATATAAAATGTAAGTTATCCTGATGAGAATGTGTCCATCAGATAAATTAATTATATCAAAGATGTTAACCTGGCAAAACATATTTTAGTGTCGGGAAGAATCCTTTTTTGGTAAATTCTCCACAAAAATACATTCTGAAATAAAATTTATCTGAAAGTGAGATCCTTCGTGAATGTAGCATTAGATTCCACAGCGTACACTGCATAGTTTTTAATTGGCCAGGTTTATATTGCAGCACAGTAAGGTTCAGTTTACATACTTAAAAATAACAATCACCTCAATCACCCACTCATTCCTGATTTTGTATCTTTGGTAATGGAATAGATATTATTGTCATTAAAGATTTTAGAAAGCATCCAACACTTCATGAATTAAGGAAGGGTTTTAAAATTATATGGAAAAACACATACATATTAATGAGCAGCTAATCAAAATCAGTTGTAAGGCACTTTGCAAGCCCTTTGGGAGCAGCTCTGCACAGTTCATTAAATATGGCAAAATAATCTGTACTTAAATCTGTTTGATGTCAGGAGTTTAATCACTAAAGACATTCCTTTTCTTTCCATGAGCAAATGGTAAAAAAAATATATATTAAAATAACTTTTTGTCTCCTGATACACATTTATCTATTAAGACATGTATGAATATTTCCTTCTTCATTTGCATGAATCATAAACGGCTACACTTATTTATTTATTTATTCATGAAATGGTTATTTTTTTTTTCCATGAAAATGAATATTGAACGTGAACTAAACTGATGGCACAAATCTTCACTAAGATGAAAAATATTAGTATGCAAATTAGATTCTACAGGTATGCATTAAAAAGTGCTCTGCTATTTTAAAACTATTTTAATCGTGGAGAGTAAAACAATACTATTTATTTGAAAGTAATATGATTTTTAACTTTCTGAAACTGTGATGTTATAATAAAAGGCATCTGTCCATTGAGGCTGTATTCGGTTTTGTGTATAATGCCTAGTTACTTTTTGTGGTGTTTAACACCTTCTCCAATATGCACAATCCATTGGAAAGGGGTTATTGCATTATAGATTTACTAGTGCTACTGCCAGTATAAACAAGATAATCAGTAAGACTATAGTCTAGCTATCTTAAAGCGGATCCAAGATGAAAAACTAACTATAACAAGTAACTTGTCTATATATCTTATCTAAACTTCAGATAGTTTACACAGCAAATATAGCTGCAAACATCTTTAATAGAAAATGATTATTTCTTCCAGCGATACAATGACAGCAGCCATGTTGTTTGTAAACATTACACAGAGGCAGGCTTATCTGTATCTTGATCACTAAGCCTGTGAAAAAAACATAATCCCCCCTCCTCCCTCCTCCCCTCTGCCTATGAAATTAATGACTAGTAACACCTCCTCCTCCTCTTGCCCAGACTGAGCTCCCATGAGCCCTTGCTACTGCCAAGGCTCTCTGAAAACCTGTGGGCGTGGTTTATTTAGTTTATAGGGAATTAGAGTATTAAAACAAAAACAAAAATGTATTTGGCTTGAGGAATGACCTACAAACAATAGGAAAGGAACACAATTATGCAATGAGTAAAAGTTCATCGGATCCACTTTAAAGTGTCATTCACAAGGAGCCTGTGTGCTGTTTGCCATTGCCACACACCCCAGCAACCTAAAACACCTGGGCCCATATGCAAATAACTTTTTCTCCTGAGTTTTCTCTTAGGTGATATTTTTAAACTTGTCATTAAAATGCTTTAAAAACCAACAGACAGCAAGAAAATACTCAAAATAATTTTGATAGTGCCTTTTCACCTACTTTTTTGGTACTTTTCCTAGCTGAAAAGTCCTGGAAAGTTATTTTAAATCAAAGATGAAAAATTATCACCCGGGAGAAAAAGTGAATTGCATATGTCACCTGGGGTTGCCATCATTTTTATCTGGTCCATTATGGTTATATTTCCAACTGTGCTGCCACAATTCATAATACGCTTTCATCGTAATGCCTGATTTGCACCAATGGACGGATGGCATGAGGTGATTCCAGAACTTTCAGAGGAAGATTGGGAAGATGTATGGGAGTTACCTTCCCAAGTATCTGTTGATGCAAATTATAGACTTATACAAACTTTCTTGATTCATCAAGTGTATCTCACCCCTAAACGTATGATAAAGATGGGACATGGCCTATCTGACCATTGCCCTAGATGTGAAATGTATGCGGTCGATTATTTCTATATGATTTGGAACTGTCCACGCTTGAGTAAATTCTGGTCTGAGGTGTTCATTCTGCTTTCACAAATTATCGAGATACAGATTGTCCCCTCCCCGCAAAATGCTCTCCTTGGAGTTCTAGATGTTGAGTCATGGTCCAAACAGCATAGGCCGCTTATTAGGAAAGCATGTTACTTTACAAATAAAACCATTGTCCTTCATTGGATGTGTCCCAGATCTCCCTCAATTGAAAAATGGAAAAGCATCATTAACGCCAATCTGTCATTGGAACAGGTAACATATAAAAACAGAGGATGTATTGGTAAATTCTTACTCACTTGGTCCCCTTGGTTAGATAACCCTCTTACAATAAGTAGGCAGTAATCCATACTATTCATAGTTCGATTTGTGCCTGATCTCACGGTTTATTAGGACATGCCTAGCCATGGTCTGACTGATATGCGTATGTATTTTTTTATTTACAGCAATCTGCCCTGCCAACCTAACCTAATTTGGATGGTTAGTTCGCTACCTACTGGTTGGGTCAGCAACAATGCTCAAGGTGCTTTAGTTAGTTACTGCTGGAAGGTTATATTGTAATTTTGTTGAGGTTTTTCTCTGAATTCATCCTCACTACAGTGCTTACTTAGTATTTTTCTACTGTTCACGTGTATTTCTATATTCCAGGAACATCATTCTCATTTAAGGACTATATTTTTGTGCTGTCTATATGGACAATTGCTCCTGAACAATACCCTCTAGATTTTGATCTCATATTGCATTGAGAACTTGTAATGAGATTTTATAATGTTTCTTTGTGACTCTCTGATCAGTGCAGTTTGTAAGTGTTTATTTTTTGAAACATTCTTCAATAAAAAGAGTTTAAAAAAAACACTAACTTTTCAGCATTTTATAGTTGGAAAACTACCCAAAAGTTAGTGAGACACTACTATTAATTTTATTTTGAGTATTTTAATGCGTGCTGGTGGCTTAAAAGTCATTTTATGACAAGTTATGAAAATATCACCTTGGAGAAAATTCAGGAGAAAAAGTGAACTGCATATGGCCCCATGTCGCTTATCACTTCAGGTACACTTTAACTGAGCAGGCAAAGAACCCAGACGGTGCAATGAAAAACTCTGATAAAAAGTGTTCTTTTAACTTGTTTGAGCAGTTTATATGCTTAAATTGTGTAATACAAAAAAAAAATGTAGACGGTACTTCTTAATTAGGACAAATGATTCATCCTTCCTCACGTGTCATACAAGCCATTGTTCTCAACCATTTCTTTTTTTTTTCCATCTACAGCAATGGACATATCTGTTATATCTGTGAGGAAAAAAAATACCAACTAATACAAGGTTTATGTAGTACTATTCTATTAAATCTTCATAGCCTCAAGTTATCAATAAGAATTGATAGCAGTAAAGATTCACCCAGTTTTTGTATAACCTTTTACAATATGAGGAAATTGAAAGGTGAGGTCTCAAAATAACAAGCGGCAGAATTGTTTGTCTGTTTGATTTCCTGTTGCTAACATTTTATTCTTAACCATAGAAATGGCTTACACTGTTTACTTTAACCACTTCAGGACCACAGTCTTTTCGCCCCTTAAGGACCAGAGCCTTTTTCTCCATTCAGACCACTGCAGCTTTCACGGTTTATTGCTCGGTCATACAACCTACCACCTAAATGAATTTTACCTCCTTTTCTTGTCACTAATACAGCTTTCTTTTGCTGCTATTTGTTTGCTGCTGCGAGTTTTAGTTTTTATTATATTCATCAAAAAAGACATGAATTTTGGCAAAAAAATGACTTTTTTAACTTGCTGTGCTGACATTTTTCAAATAAAGTAAAATTTCCTATACATTTGAGCGCGAAAGTTATTCTGCTACATGTCTTTGATAAAAAAAAAACCATTCAGTGTATATTTATTGGATTGGGTAAAAGTTATAGCGTTTACAAACTATGGTGCCAAAAGTGAATTTTCCCATTTTCAAGCATCTCTGACTTTTCTGCGCACCTGTCAGGTTTCATGAGGGGCTAAAATTCCAGGATAGTACAAATACCCCCCAAATGACCCCATTTTGGAAAGAAGACATCCCAAAGTATTCAGTGAGAGGCATGGTGAGTTCATAGAAGATTTTATTTTTTGTCACAAGTTAGCGGAAAATGACACTTTCTGACAAAAAAAAGAAAAAAAAAAAGTTTCCATTTCTTCTAACTTGCGACAAAAAAAAATGAAATCTGCCACAGACTCACTATGCTCCTCTCTGAATACCTTGAAGTGTCTACTTTCCAAAATGGGGTCATTTGTGGGGTGTGTTCACTGTCCTGGCATTTTGGGGGGTGCCTAATTGTAAGCACCCCTGTAAAGCCTAAAGATGCTCATTGGACTTTTGGCCCCTTAGCGCAGTTAGGCTGTAAAAAAGTGCCACACATGTGGTATTGCCATACTCAGGAGAAGTAGTATAATGTGTTTTGGGGTGTATTTTTACACATACCCATGCTGGGTGGGAGAAATATCTCCGTAAATGACAATTGTTTAATTTTTTTTACACACAATTGTCTATTTATAGAGATATTTCTCCCACTCAGCATGGGTATGTGTAAAAATACACCCCAAAACACATTATACTACTTCTCCTGAGTACGGCGATACCACATGTGTGGCACTTTTTTGCACCCTAACTGCGCTAAGGGGCCCAAAGTTCAATGAGTACCTTTAGGATTTCACAGGTCATTTTGAGAAATTTCGTTTCAAGACTACTCCTCACGGTTTAGGGCCCCTAAAATGCCAGGACAGTATAGGAACCCCACAAATTACCCCATTTTAGAAAGAAGACACCCCAAGGTATTCCGTTAGGAGGATGGTGAGTTCATAGAAGATTTTTTTTTTTTGTCACAAGTTAGCGGAAATTGATTTTAATTGTTTTTTTTCACAAAGTGTCATTTTCCGCTAACTTGTGACAAAAAATAAAATCTTCTATGAACTCACCATACTCCTAACGGAATACCTTGGGGTGTCTTCTTTCTAAAATGGGGTCATTTGTGGGGTTCCTATACTGCCCTGGCATTTTAGGGGCCCTAAACCGTGAGGAGTAGTCTTGAAACCAAATGTCGCAAAATGACCTGTGAAATCCTAAAGGTACTCATTGGACTTTGGGCCTCTTAGCGCACTTAGGGTGCAAAAAAGTGCCACACATGTGGTACCGCCGTACTCAGGAGAAGTAGTATAATGTGTTTTGGGGTGTATTTTTACACATACCCATGCTGGGTGGGAGAAATATCTCTGTAAATGACAATTGTTTGATTTTTTTTTACACACAATTGTCCATTTACAGAGAGATTTCTCCCACCCAGCATGGGTATGTGTAAAAATACACCCCAAAACACAATATACTACTTCTTCTGAGTACGGCGATACCACATGTGTGACACTTTTTTGCAACCTAGGTGCGCTAAGGGGCCTAACGTCCTATTCACAGGTCATTTTGAGGCATTTGGATTCTAGACTACTGCTCACGGTTTAGGGCCCCTAAAATGCCAGGGCAGTATAGGAACCCCACAAGTGACCCCATTTTAGAAAGAAGACACCCCAAGGTATTCTGTTAGGAGTATGGTGAGTTCATAGAAGATTTTTTTTTTTGTCACAAGTTAGCGGAAAATGACACTTTGTGAAAAAAAAAACAATACATATCAATTTCCGCTAACTTGTGACAAAAAATAAAATCTTCTATGAACTTATCATACACCTAACAGAATACCTTGGGTGTCTTCTTTCTAAAATGGGGTCACTTGTGGGGTTCCTATACTGCCCTGGCATTTTAGGGGCCCTAAACCGTGAGGAGTAGTCTTGAACCCAAATGTCTCAAAATGACCTGTGAAATCCTAAAGGTACTCATTGGACTTTGGGCCCCTTAGCACAGTTAGGCTGCAAAAAAGTGTCACACATGTGGTATCGCCGTACTCAGAAGAAGTAGTATAATGTGTTTTGTGGTGTATTTTTACATATAACCATGCTGGGTGGGAGAAATATCTCTGTAAATGACACATTTTTGATTTTTTTTACACACAATTGTCCATTTACAGAGAGATTTCTCCCACCCAGCATGGATATGTGTAAAAATACACCACAAAACACATTATACTACTTCTCCTGAGTATGGCGATACCACATGTGTGACACTTTTTTGCAGCCTAGGTGCGCTAAGGGGCCCAACGTCCTATTCACAGGTCATTTTGAGGCATTTGTTTTCTAGACTACTCCTCACGGTTTAGGGCCCCTAAAATGCCAGGGCAGTATAGGAACCCCACAAGTGACCCCATTTTAGAAAGAAGACACCCCAAGGTATTCCGTTAGGGGTATGGTGAGTTCATAGAAGATTTTATTTTTTGTCACAAGTTAGTGAAAAATGACACTTTGTGAAAAAAACAATAAAAATCCAATTTCCGCTAACTTTTGACAAAAAATAAAATCTTCTATGAACTCATCATACACCTAACAGAATACCTTGGGGTGTCTTCTTTCTAAAATGGGGTCACTTGTGGGGTTCCTATACTGCCCTGGCATTTTACGGGCCCAAAACTGTGAGTAGTCTGGAAACCAAATTTCTCAAAATGACTGTTCAGGGGTATAAGCATCTGCAAATTTTGATGACAGGTGGTCTATGAGGGGGCAAATTTTGTGGAACCTTTCATAAGCAGGGTGGCCTCTTAGATGACAGGATGTTTTGGGCCTGATCTGATGGATAGGAGTGCTAGGGGGGTGACAGGAGGTGATTGATGGGTGTCTCAGGGGGCGGTTAGAGGGGAAAATAGATGCAATCAATGCACTGGGGAGGTGATCGGAAGGGGGTCTGAGGGGGATCTGAGGGTTTGGCCGAGTGATCAGGAGCCCACACAGGGCAAATTAGGGCCTGATCTGATGGGTAGGTGTGCTAGGGGGTGACAGGAGGTGATTGATGGGTTTCTCAAGGTGTGATTAGAGGGGGGAAATAGATGCAAGCAATGCACTAGCGAGGTGATCAGGGCTGGGGTCTGAGGACGTTCTGAGGTGTGGGCGGGTGATTGGGTGCCCGCAAGGGGCAGATTAGGGTCTAATCTGATGGGTAACCGTGACAGGTGGTGATAGGGGGTGATTGATGGGTAATTAGTGGGTGTTTAGAGGAGAGAAGAGATGTATACACTGCACTTGGGAGGTGATCTGATGTCGGATCTGCGGGCGATCTATTGGTGTGGGTGGGTGATCAGATTGCCCGCAAGGGGCAGGTTAGGGGCTGATTGATGGGTGGCAGTGACAGGGGGTGATTGATGGGTGGCAGTGACAGGGGGTGATTGATAGGTGATTGACAGGTGATCAGTGGGTTATTACAGGGAATAACAGATGTAAATATTGCACTGGCGAATTGATAAGGGGGGGTCTGAGGGCAATCTGAGCGTGTGGGCGGGTGATTGGGTGCCCGCAAGGGGTAGATTAGGGTCTAATCTGATGGGTAACAGTGACAGGTGGTGATAGGGGGTGATTGATGGGTAATTAGTGGGTGTTTAGAGGAGAGAAGAGATGTATACACTGCACTTGGGAGGTGATCTGATGTCGGATCTGCGGGCGATCTATTGGTGTGGGTAGGTGATCAGATTGCCCGCAAGGGGCAGGTTAGGGGCTGATTGATGGGTGGCAGTGACAGGGGGTGATTGATGGGTGGCAGTGACAGGGGGTGATTGATAGGTGATTGACAGGTGATCAGTGGGTTATTACAGGGAATAACAGATGTAAATATTGCACTGGCGAATTGATAAGGGGGGGTCTGAGGGCAATCTGAGCGTGTGGGCGGGTGATTGGGTGCCCGCAAGGGGTAGATTAGGGTCTAATCTGATGGGTAACAGTGACAGGTGGTGATAGGGGGTGATTGATGGGTGATTGATGGGTAATTAGTGGGTGTTTAGAGGAGAGAATAGATGTAAACAATGGATTTGGGAGGTGATCTGATGTCGGATCTGCGGGCGATCTATTGGTGTGGGGGGGTGATCAGATTGCCCGCAAGGGGCAGGTTAGGGGCTGATTGATGGGTGGCAGTGACAGGGGGTGATTGACGGGTGATTGACAGGTGATTGACAGGTGATTGACAGGTGATTGACAGGTGATCAGGGGGGATAGATGCATATAGTACACGGGGGGGGGGGTCTGGGGGGGGGGTCTGGGGAGAATCTGAGGGGTGGGGGGTGATCAGGAGGGGGCAGTGGGCAGGGGGGGGGATAAAAAAAAAAATAGCGTTGACAGATAGTGACAGGGAGTAATTGATGGGTGATTAGGGGGGTGACTGGGTGCAAACAGTGGTCTGGGGGGTGGGCAGGGGGGGGTCTGAGGGGTGCTGTGGGCGATCAGGGGGCAGGGGGGGGGAAATCAGTGTGCTTGGGTGCAGACTAGGGTGGCTGCAGCCTGCCCTGGTGGTCCCTCGGACACTGGGACCACCAGGGCAGGAGGCAGCCAGTATAATAGGCTTTGTATACATTACAAAGCCTATTATACATATGTGCAGCGGCGATCCGGGTGGTAGTAACCCGCCGGCGCTTCCGAACGGCCGGCGGGTTACTACGAGCGGTGGGCGGAGCCAGTCCCCGGCGGCTGATCGCGTCACGAATGACGCGATCGCCGCATAGCCACTCCCGCAGCCGCCCCCGCCGATGGGCGTATTGCGGTCGTTTGGGCCCGGACTTTGCCGCCGCCCATCGGCTGGGGGCGGTCCTCAAGTGGTTAATATATTTTCAATCTATTGTGTATCAGCATTTTATGGTTATTTACAGAACAGCAGTCAACACAATATTTGCATTGCTAATCAAGAACCCTGTCCTGTGTATAGTGAATAATGTATCATAAATTAATTATAGATTTGTTCTTTTTTTTACCGCTTTTGTATGGTCTTTAAACAGTTTTCAAGTTCTTTACCTGGATTATGCTTGTATGCATTTTTACACTTGCATTCAATGTTTTCAGAGCTGCCAAGATTTTAAGGGGGATGCTCAAGGGAAATAGAATGCTAACGGCAGGATGTTGGATGGAATCATTCCTGTCAGCTTTAGAAATGCTAGTTTCTAAACCTGCCTTAGCAACCTGACAAGGCATTTTAAGTAGAATCCACTACAAAAATATATCATTACAGAGACAGAAATAGGACCTGCTGAAATGCCAGCATACAAGTTTGAGGCCACTGATTTGAATGCTTAACGTAAGATTTATTTATGCTTTAAACGGAGTTGCTGCATTCCCCTTACACAGCCTGCACTTTAATATGATGTATTAACGAGAGGCATACTGTTATACATATACATGTGTTGGTCAAGAAACCTTTGTTAAAGGTTTACTCAAAGCAAATAACTATTTTACGTTTCAAATGAGGATATCTTCTGTAGGATGCCAAAAGTGCTTTTACTAGATGTTCTAGTGCTTTGTATAACTAAATGCAATGTAAGGGCAGAATTGCTTGCCACCAGTTGATTTTTTTTTTTTTTTAACAATATTGATTGTAAATGTTTTAGTACAATACAGCCAACGTCATTATTAAGAAAGTTATTCTCTGATTTCTGAGTTGATTTTGTAGCTCAATCAAAGAGGCTGTCAAATCAAATCAGAGTATAGGGTTTCTACAAGAATACACACACAAGGAAGGCTGCTATCAATATGTTGTCTGACACACCATTTTTTTCTATTTTAATGAAAAGGGCTACTCCAGTTAGCCATAATGGGCTACCACTTATGTAGCAATTCAAAGAAGTAGAACCTCAGTCTCTCTTGTATTTCATTCAAGCCACTGTTCTCTCCTCTGGATTTCCCCTATTGGAAAGATCAGGTCATGATCATGTACTTTAAGGGTTGTGTTGGATGTGCCTATTTTGGTTTTGATGCTAGCACTTAATGACGGTCCTTGTAATGTAATGTTCTCAGGTTTCCTACCCACATCCAGAGCCAATAATATAGTCAGCCACCAATGCCCAATTATTATTAATTACAAATCGTAAATCATAAAAAAATGAAAATGGAAAAAATGGTCTAAAATTACCATAGTAATCCATTTTTTGTTGAGAAATTCATCATTGTCTGATTGGTCCAATGCTTCCGAGTTCTGTGATTGGGCTAAAATTAGAGAGTTGCAGTAAATTGGATTTCTGTTGAATTCCGATTTACGTTTTCTGATTTTAGAAGAATATTTTATTTCCCATTTTTGAAGCAGAGAATGTAAAAAATGACAAATAAAAAAGTTTGAAAATTGGAAAAATGGAAAATCGGTTTTGTGATTGATCTAAATTTATGGCAGTTTTTTTGCAGAAAATTGGTCAAATATTTCCAAGTTCTGTGATTGGGCTAAAATTACTGAGTTGCGGTAAATTGTATTTCCTCAGAATTCCGATTCTGAAAATCGATTCCGAATGAGCATCCTTAACTCCAATAAGTATTTTTATTGAAAATTCAGAGACATTCTTAAAGAGTGTCTGTGTCCTGCATAATTATGTAAGAGCAGAAGATGGCTACAGGATTGAAAACTTTGATGGGCTTCTCCAGGCCCATCTCTACATAGTTCTTGGATGCCCACCTAATTTTTTTAATTTTATGTTACATGTTTTTATGTACTTCATAGTGATTTGTTCAGTTCTAGGGCAGCACGGTGGCATAGTAGTTAGCGCTTTTGCCTTGCAGCGCTGGGTCCCTGGTTCGAATCCCAGCCAGGTCAACATCTGCAAGAAGTTTGTACGTTCTCTCCACCGTGTGCAGCGATGAAAGAGGTCCCCCCAGCCGCCCGAGCCCAGCGCAGCCGGAACAAACAGTTCCGGCCAGTGCTAAGGGCTGGATCGGAGGCAGCAGACGTCAGGACGTCGGCGGACATCCATGACGTCACTCCGCTCGTCGCCATGGCGACGAGGAAAAGGAGACAAGGAAGGCTGCTCATTGCAGTATGCACTAGGAGCACCCTCTAGTGGGCTTTCATGCAGCCAACTTTCAGTTGGCTGCATGTTATAGTTTTTTTTTAATAAAAAAAAAACCCTCCCACAGCCGCCCTGGCGATCTTAATAGAATGCCAGGGAGGTTAGTGACAAGACAATAAACTCTGTACAGTGCTGCGTAATATTTCAGCACTATATAAATACTTAAATAAAAAAATTAAAATAGTTCACTATAATGTGAAGCAAACCAAGTTATTTAGGAAGGTTTTTAGTGCCCTGGCAGCAGCATGTAATAATGGTGCCCATTAAAAATGGTGCTCTAATCACACCAATGGAAATCTTTTCTCTACTGGTGCCAAGTGTATAAATAGGGCGCCACATAAATATACAAAATATATATCATTTGTAAAAGGACACTGCGTAAATATAAAACAGCTATATCACTTGTTATCTTTAACTTTCATTTCTATACCAAATGTATCTTTACAATAACCCATTATTTAACAGATTATTGCTTCTAAAGCTGTACAATTGTTTCTAAAACTGTTCTCTATGCTTTCTCAAAAAAAAAAAAAAAAACAATTGTTTACATTTCAACTTTTTGCATCACAACAAGCAGCTTCCGCAATTCTCACCTTTGTTACAAATTATTGTTTTACAACAAACTTACTTAAATTATGTATAAAACAGTTTATTTTTGTGTTTTGACTCCTCATTTATCATTTGTTTTACTCTATCTTAAATAAAACCATTAACACTCATATATTAATTTGTATTACACAAAGTAAACAGGGAATTAATGTTATGCTCCCTCCAGGGGGATTAAGGTTACACAACACTGGGGTATGTAAGGTTAGGCACGAACAGGAGGGTCTTAGGGTTAGGAACCACCAAGGGGGGGGTTAAGGTTATGAACCAGCAAGAGGGTCTTGGGGTTGGGTACATCAGGGTGGTCTTAGGGTTAGGCATCACTAGGTGAGGTAAATGTTAGGCTCCACCAGGGGGGGCTCAGAGTTAGACCCCAGCAGGGGGGGGTCTTAGGGTTAGGCACTACCAGGTGGGTGTTAAGGTTAGGCACCAATAGGGGAGGGTTCTATTTGAGCATAGGGAAGGGTTAGGTTACAGTTAAATATCGGTAAGTATTAAAGATGTTTTACTGTATAAATGAAGTAGTACAATATCGGTAGTTTAAACAATATTTTATAACTTTTACTGGAGCTCATTTTACTAAACATAATTAGCGAGATTACAGTGGGGAATACAAGAATATCAGTATTATAAACAATATTTTACGGCATACCCTGGCACCCATTTTACTAAACGATAACTTCTATAGCCTTCATATCTGGCACCCTTTTTAACCGGTAAATATGCACACGTTCTGTTGCCTTTTTATAGTGCCAAGCACTGACAGATCGAAATACACATATATGATATCAATAAATTAAGAAAATCACTATACGCTATCTTGAAAATGGATTTCAACTTACTTTTTTAATAACATTAATATGCTTCTTCAAGGTTAAAGCACACCTAAACGGAGGAGGATATGGAGACTAACATACTTATTTGTATTTAAACAATGCAGATTGCCTGGCTGTCCTGCTAAGCCCCTGTCTTTAATACTTTTAACCACACACCTGGAACAAGCATGCATAGCAGGAGCTCTGACTGAGGTCTGACTGGATTAGACACATACTTGTTTCAGGCATGTGATTCAGACTCTAGACTCTACTGCAGCCAAAGAGACTAGCAGGACGCCCGGCAACTGGTATTGTTTAAAAGGAAATCAATATGGCAACCACTATATGCCTCTCAGTTCAGGTGTATTTTAACCAGTTCACAACTGTATTTCCCCTTGTGAACTAATGCAATTTTCATATTTCAGCTTTCCTCCCTTTCATTTGCCAATAACTTTATCACTACTTATCCTAATAAAATGATCTACATCTAATTAGGCTTTCTTTGGGTGGTACTTTTTGCTAAGAATTGCTTTATTCTAAATACATTTTAAGGGGAATAATATGAAAAAAATGTTATAGTTTTAAAATAAAAAATGTGTTTCTGAGGATATAACCAACACATTTTATTTGTCCATTCGTCCTGGTCATTACAACTTTTAAAATATGTTCCTAACACAATGTATGGCGACAATACTTTATTTGCAACAAAAGGTGTATCTTTTCCATTTGCGTCCGTCACTAATTACAAGCCCATATTTGCAAAAATAACAGTAATATACTCTCATGACATACATATTAAAAAAAAGTTGAGTATGTTTTTTTTTTAATGTCTCTTTTTTATTTATTTTTTGTTAACCATGGGAGGGGAGGTAATGGGTTCATTTTGATAGAAGATGTATGCAATGTGAATGCGCATGGGAGCGTGTGCAGTGGCGATCACAGGGAGATACATATATCTACGGCCCTGGAGCTAAGATAAAGTTTCCGGAAGTGTAGATATTGTGGCATATACATTAGGTTGTTAAAATGCTTTTGTGTACAGTAGCAGTCACCCTTTACACATTTCTTTGCATTATGATCTGTTGCTGTCTTAAGCCACTCAAAGTCACGCTGCTATTAGAGATGGCTCGAACCTCCGATTTTCAGTTCGCAAACCTTAAACTCGAACTTCCGAAAAAGTTTGTGAACCTGCGAACTTTTCGGACCGCAAAAGACTTCAATGGGCAGGCGAACTTGAAAAACTACAGACACTGTACACTGTTTCTGGCCACAAAAGTGATGGAAAAGATGTTTTAAGGGGTCTAACACCTGGAGGGGGGCATGGCAGAGTGGGATACATGCCAAAAGTCCCAGGGAAAATTACGGATTTGACGCACAGCAGCGTTATAATCCCTAAAAGGCAGAAATCACATTGCATTGCTAAATTGGAGGCCTAAAGTGCTTGAAAACATCTTGCGTGTGTATACATGGATCAGCAGTTAGTGTAAATAGTGTACTGCTTCACACTGACAGACCAAACTCACTGTGTAACACCCCACAAACAGATATTTGTGTAGTGATGGCCATGCTGGACTGCTGTGCATGATGGCGAGAGTGCAGACGATGGTGGTTTTTAAGCCCATATGGTCGGGCCGAGGTAGCTCAATGACAGAACAACTGTCCACAATTAAGCAACGACCTTATTATCTTGGGTCAGGTGTGCCCCCCAACACACTCATATAGCTGGTTCTTGCTTCATTGTGATACGTAAGCCCCCTCACCGCAGTAAGGTAATGATCACGAAGGGAATTGACACATGTACATGCCTTTTGTGTTGTTGCAGTCGCAGTGCAGCCGGAAAATTTAGGCATGTACACACACCAGAAAAGATTATTATTATGTTCGGTAGCAGCTAGGCCATAAAAATTCAGGAATCCACCTGGAGTCCTGGACCCTTTGGTGGTGGCGGAGAAGGCAGTCAAGTGGCCTGCAGGCAGAGATGCTGTTTGGGAACTGACTTAGTCTTTGGGCAGGCAGCAGCGGCCAGCAGGCAGAGATGCTGTGTGGGTACTGACTTAGTCTTGTGGCAGGCAGTCACACGGCATGCAGGCAGAGATGCTTTGTGTGGGGACTGACTTAGTCTTGGGGCAGGCAGTCACATGGCATGCAGGCAGAGATGCTGTATGTGGGGACTGACTTAGTCTTAGGGCAGGCAGTAGCCCTCCGGGATCCATGCCTCATTCATTTTGATAAAGGTGAGGTACTGAACACTTTTTTGACCAGACTGCTGGTGGTATATTACAATGTGCAGTTACACAGGTGCAGTGAAAAGGTATGCACTGACTGCCACTATAATACAATTGTGCAGTCACACAGGTGCAGTGAAAAAGGTATGCAGTGACTGCTGGTGGTATAATACAATGTGCCGTTACACAGGTGCAGTGAAAAGGTATGCACTGACTGCTGCTATAATGCAATTGTGCAGTTACACAGGTGCATGGAAAATGTATGCAGTGACTGCTACTATAATACAATTGTGTAGTCACACAGGTTCAGGGAAAAGTATGCAGTGACTGCTGCTATAATACAATTGTACAGTCACACAGGTGCAGGGAAAAGGTATGCAGTGACTGCTGCTATAATACAATTGTGCAATCACACAGGAGCAGGGAAAAGGTATGCAGTGACTGCTGCTATAATACAATTGTACAGTCACACAGGTGCAGGGAAAAGGTATGTACTGACTGGTGGTGGTATTGTATAATACAAAGTGCAGTCATACAAAGGCAGTGAAAGATATGCACTGAATGTGCTGGACCTGACACAGTATAGCAATTAGCAAGGGCCAGCTGCGACAGACAGGGCTCTATATGCAGTGTCAGTGGCACACACACAAAAAAAAAACACATCAGAAGAACATTAGCTCTCAAAAGAGCTTTTTGTGTGGTGCTTTTCAGCAACAAATATCAGCAAGGAGCAAGCTAACAGACCTCCTAACTGTCACTTTTCCTATCTCTCCAATGTCTCTCCCTTCTCTCACTAATACAGCAGCACACAGAGTGAGAACATGGCCGATGCTGCTGCCTTTTATAAGGGTGAGGGGGCTCCAGGAGGGAGTGCAGCCTGATGAACTTAAGTGTTCGCAGTTACCCGCGTACTTGAACCAGCTAAGTTTGCACGAACAAGTTCTCCGGCGAACTGTTCAGGCCATCTCTACTGCTGATACGCAAAATGGGAAAACTTTCCTCTACTTTTTTCATTAATACTTCTTTCTCATCTTTGCTAAACTTATTTAAACTTATTTTTTCGTGTGGTGTAAGGTTGTGCTCTTTTCTTCCCTTTCTTTTGCTCTTTCACCCTGTGTTTTCTGCCTCACTGCTGCTGCTAGTTTCTTGTGGAGGAAAGTGTTTGATCTACAGTTATGGATATGATTCTTGACATCCTAAAAATGAACAAAAACTGAAGTTTACTATCAATGTCTTAAAATGCACCTTGATGTGATGGCTTCTTAGTCTCAAAAATAACTTTTTTCTTTCAGAAGACTTTCCAAACACCATTTCTACCCCTTGATCCCCAGGTTTTAAAACATTGACATTTTCAATTTAAACAAAGCAGTATTTTTTTCCTGGATCCTCAGTGTTTTTTTTTTTTTTCAAAGTATCACTGGGATTTTAAAATTTATTGCATGACTGATGATCTTGCCAGCAAGCAAAACCTTGCTGGTGCATCTATATATATAATAGAGTAAGTGCCTCAACCTTCAAACAAGAAGAAGAAGTAGCGCCCTGCCCCCAGGGCCGGTACAAGCAAGAAGAAGGGGCTGGTCCAATCAAGAAGAAGAAGTAGTGTCCTATCAAACCAAGGGCAAAGAGGGATAATTTGCATAATTCAGTAGCAGTGCATTGTGGGTAACCACAAATGTTCACTTATAGCGGCATTATTGCAGATTTGCTTCTGTTTTAAGAAGGAAAATTACACCAAGCTTTGCTTTTTTTAGTAGGAGGGATTTTTGGTCTATTTTATCCCCCTATACATTCTTAGTAGTTTGGGTCACCCTGAGCTGCTTGGTTACTCTGTTGTACTGGTCCAAGCCCAATATCATACAGTCATATCAATCCCTGCTATGTATTGATGAGAACCAAAGGTCTGAAATATGCTGGCACATGTGGGTTTGACATGGCTGTGTAAAACTTGAAACTATAAGCTTGCTTGGCTTACTAAGGGTGAAAAGGAATAGTGTGCAGATTTAGTAGCGGTGCATTTAGGGTAATCACAAATGTTCACTTTTAGCTGAATTATTGCAGATTATCTTCTGTTTTAAAGGACTTCCGAGGCCAAAATCTGCCCCCAAAACGTAAAAAAAGTTAACTACCTGCGTGACTTTGTAAGGCACGGAAGACACCGTCCGCGCCCTCCGTGCCGTTCTGCCTGATCCCCTCTGCTCAATAGCCCCCCGAAAGATTGCGACCCTACGGTCCAGGTCGGTATCTGCAGCCTGCATAAAGATGGCCGCCGGAGCTGGCCACGGCTGTGCAGTCCGCATAGCCGCTACTGCGGCTGCGCAGCTCTATGGCCAACCCTCCGATCCACGCTGCCTGTTACATGGATCGGGGGTTGGCCCTAGAGCTGCGCAGCCGCAGTAGCGGCTAGGCGGACTGCGCAGCCATGGCCAGCTGCGGCGGCCATCTTTATGCAGGCTGCAGATACCGACCCGGACCGTGGGGTCACAGCCTTTCGGGGGGCTATTGAGCAGAGGGGACCAGGCGGAACGGCATGGAGGGCGCGGACGGCGTCTTCCGTGCCTTACAAAGTCATGCAGGTAGTTAACTTTTTTTACGTTTTGGGGGCAGATTTTGGCCTCGGAAGTCCCTTAAGAAGGCAAATTACACCAAGCTTTGATTTTTTTAGTAGGAGGTCTTTTTGGTCCCTTTTATCCACCTATACATTTAAAGTGGTTTGGGTCACCCTGAGCTGCTTGGTTACTCTGTTGTGCTGGTCCAAGCCCTATCTCATACAGCTGTATCAATCCCTGCCATGTACTGATGAGGAACAAAAGTCTAAAACAGGCTGTCACATGTGGGTTTGATATGGCTGTGTAAAATTTAAAGGTATAGGCTTGCTATGCACCAGTGGTTCTGGATGCTTGCTTGGCTTACTAAGGGGAAGAAGGAATTATTTGCATATTTAGTAGCAGTGCATTGTGGGTAACCACAAATGTTCACTTATAGCTGAATAATTGCATATTTCTTTCTGTTTTAGGAAGGCAAATTACACCAAGCTTTGCTTTTTTTAGTTGGAGGTCTTTTTGGTCCCTTTTATCCCCCTATACATTACGAGTGGTTTGGATCACCCTGAGCTGCTTGGTTACTCTGTTGTCAGGCCCGGCCCTAGACTTTTTGCTGCCTGAGGCAAGCGTTAAAGAAATAGCCGCCCCCCCAAGACGTGGTTGTGGGGGGCCGCCCGAGCTGGAGTGGATAGCGGGCAGGAAGGGGGTCAGACCCCCCTCCCTCGCCTGGGTCCCCTGTCCTCAGCTCCCCTTCCCGCCCCCCTCCCCGCTGCTAGGCCCAATACCCCCTTCCTGCCCGCTATCCCCTCCAGCTCGGGCGGCCCCCCACACCCACGGACGGGCGGGCGGGTGCCGCCCCCCCCAGAAGTGCCACCTGAGGCAAAAGTTTCACCCCGCCTCATGGGCTGGCCGGCCCTGTCTGTTGTACTGGTCCAAGCCCTATCTCATACAGCCGTAGCAATCCCTGCCATGTACTAATGAGGGCCAAAAGTCTAAAACAGGCTGTCTAATGTGGGTTTGATATGACTGTGTAAAATTTAAAGCTATATGCTTGCTATACACCAGCGGCTCTGGATTCTTGCTTGGCTTACCAAGGGGGAAAAGGGGTAATTTTCATATTTAGTAGCAGTGCATTGTGGGTAACCACAAATGTTCACTTATAGCTGAATTATTGCAGATTTCCTTCTGTTTTAAAAAGGCAAATTACACCAATACAGTGTGCAGCATTGCAGGAAGTGACGACAGTGGAACGCACGATGGAATACGGTAGAGGTGAGTCATCCCCGCCTGCTGCCTCTTACTAGGGATGTGAAGTTCGGATCTTTTCAATGATCCGGATGATTCGAATCGGATCATTGAAAAGAACCGGATCTTTGATCCAAATCTCAGATCATTTTACTAAGGAAGCATTCGGGGTGAAATGAATAGCAGGACAGGACTTTCCCTGCGGTGGACAGAGAAGGGGAGGGGGGTGGATACACAGAGAAGGGGAGAAGATGGACAGAGGGCAGGGAGTGGACAGAGAAGGGAGGAGGGATGAGCAGAGAGCAGAAATGTTTGTTTGCACGCAATACTCACATGCTGCAATCATATGCTTTACATATATTTCACCTATATGTTCATCTGTATATTTTGAAATCAAACGTCGCACAGTGAAAGAAAGCATTCCCCAAAGCAATCCCAGAAGTAAAGTGCAGCTGTTTAGAGCAGTGCAGGAGGATCATATTGCCCTGCAGTCACAGTGCCTGCAAAGTTACTGAGCCAAAAGCTTCCAATGTGTTCACTGTGCACAACTACGGAACAGACAGCCTATAATAAGCAGCACGTTATAGCCAGTATGTGTGCTCTACACATATCTGGCAGTGGCACCGATGTCCCCTCTCTCTCTCATCTACCTGTCCCTGGCTCCCCTCCAACAGAGCGATCCATCTCTGCTCTGCTTCCAGGACCCCGCAGCCCGCTGAGAGGGGGCGTGTCGTTCCTGGCCCCACCCCTTTTGCGATCCGAATCACTCATTTTGATGATTCGGATGATTCGGATGATTCGACTCACAAAAGAGATTCGGATCAAAGATCCGAATCGTTCATGATCCGGACAACACTACCTCTTACTAATAGTGGCGGCTTCTACTGTGCTTAAGCAGGAGGGGGAGTGCACATGGGGGACCAAGGTGCGGGGGGGGTTCCTGCTGAGCTTAAGCTGGAGGGGGAGTGCACATGGAGGTCCAAGGTGAGGGGGGGTTCCTGCCGAGCTTAAGCTGGAGGTAGAGCACACATGGGGGACCCAGTTGAGGGGGGGTCCAACCCCCCTCCCCACCGCTGTGCCCAATACCCCCTTCCTGCCCTCTACCCTCTTATGCGGCGTATGCTACGCCGCGGGTCGGCTAGTTTAGGAATAATGCAATCTCACTCTGAGAAACATGGTAAGAAAATGTACAAGCACAAAAATGGATATCTTTTTTCAGGACTACCATTCTTTATGCAGTTGATAGGCCCCCTGCGTGTGCGTGAATTTGAAGTTTCACAAATAGCTAGTTAATGTGTTTGGTGAAGGTGTTTAGATAAAATGTCTCAGTTCATACAAACACAATCTTATCTTCCCATATAGTTGACCAATTGATCATATTTTTGATCCAAAAATGATCATATGGACAGCCAACCCACTGCTAGCTAATAAGAAATTATTGATATCTCTGTAAATACAATATTTTTAAAGCTCCATTAGATTTGATTCAATGGTATCGAATTAAGCATGGCATCTTGGAAAAATGATTAGACGTACTTCGCTAGCAATTGATATTAAGCTTACTGCAAATAAGGAATTTAGATCTTTCTAAAAATCGTCCCATATATTGCCAGCATTAGGAAGCAGTTGAAAGACATGGTCACGTTGAGATAAATAGGGGTGGTTGGAAATGCCCATTTCAGATTCCCATTTTCCCGTTTTTCCATTTTTTTCCGATTTCTCTGTATTTTGTAATTTTTTATTTTTATTTTTTTCCATCAGATGATGCAAAAAAGTTACAACAAACAATTGGAAAAACTGAAACTTGTGATTGGTCTAAAATTACAGAGGTAATCTGATTTTTGCTGAAAAAAAATTGCATCTACTGATTGGTCCCATGCTTCCGCGTTCTGTGGCTGGGATAAAATTACCAAGTTGTGGTAAATCAGATTTCTGCGGAATTCAGTTTGAGTCGGAAATGTGGAAATTTCAATTTCCATGGAATCAGAATGATCATTCCTACTAGATAACTATTTGTGAAAGTAAAGCAGTGCTATTCCCTGGGAGACAATGGAGGGGAAAAAACTCAAGAATTACAGAGTGTGCAGTAATTGCCAGTATTGTCTACATATGTGTTCATGTTTTGTGACTAGCCTTATGATTTCAGACAATTACATTGTGTCAAGACCAGTTTGTTTTCTGTAAGCTATACCATTTCCTTAAGTGTAAAACAGTCATTTGGATGTAATTTCAAAATGCAGAAATGCTCCCTGAGCCTGTCAAATGTACCTCCAAGGCAACAGTGATATTAGTGTACACAGGGAAAAGAAAAAGTTACACAGATAGACATTGGCCCTTTCACCTGCTTTAAAAATTATTTTGTCATTATTTGTTGCCTTTCTTAAATCTTCCAAATATTAACGCTTTGTGTTTTAACATACAGTACATGCTTGTTATTAGATACATACCATAACTTTGTTGCAATATGCCTTATAAAATCAGTGATGAGAGAAAATGCTAATATTCTTTTTGCATTAATTTTCACGAAAATAGAGCAAAATTTGAATTTCAAGCAAAAATTCTATTGAAAATAAGTTTTGTAATTTGTTTATGTTTTTGCGAATTGTTGTTGTTGATGTTATTATTATTATTATTATTATTAGTAGTAGTAGTAGTAGTAGTAGTAGTAGTAGTGATAGTTGTAGTATTAGTAATAGTAGCAGTACTAGTAGAATTTGTTTAACCATAAACATCATCTTGTGAAAAGTGAGAAGTAGAATTAATGGCAGCTCTTCTGTATAAATGGACGGCCTGTGTAACCACAAATATATTTATACAACGCTGTCTTTTTTATTTTTACTTCTTTGAAGTGTACCTGAGATGAGTAAAACAGAAGAATGTATACTTACCTGGGGCTTCCTCGAGCCCCATGCACTCAGTGGGCTCCCTCGTTGTCCTCCCAGGACAGCTCTGTTTGTCTTTAATCTTTCAGCGTTCTGTACCTGCTCAGTAGTACTTCCCAGGCACAAAACACTCCTGGCAACTGGAGCGGGATTGGGCTGCACATGCGCACAGCAGCTCAGCTGGTGCGACTGAAACTTTCCTAAAAGAGAATATTGAAGATGAGCGGAGCCATCCAGGAGGACAGTGAGAGTGCCCACTGGGTACATGGGGCTAGAGGAAGCACATACATTCTTCTGTTTTACTCATATCAGGTTTCCATTAAACAGTAATGAGACATACCAAAAAAAGGGTTTACAGTCGCTTTAAAAAATGGGTAGATTGTATAACTGTAACTATATGCACAAAAGGTTGTGTTATGTGTTTTTTTGTTTTGCTTTGTTTATTTTTTTTTTACAGTAACACTAATTTGATGTGTCAACTGAAAATACACAGTATTCCCCTTTAGAACTGGGATGTCTTGTATCATAATAAATGTGCTTGAGTATTTAATTTTCTGGTGACACTAACTTGTTGTGACAAGTGAGAAAGAAAATAAATGACAAACCACCTCCATAAGTGGGATGGCCTGTGTGATAACAAATGTACACTCTAACTTATTTATTTATTTATTTGCAACAGTAACTTCTTGTGACAAGGTAGACAGCAGACAGGAAATAAATTACAAATACTTGTGTTGTTCTTTTTTGTGTCACATGTTCCCTTTTCCTGCATGACCAACTGCAGTTTTAGTCATGCTGTCAGGTTTTGCACACTGTAGGGAATTTTTAGAGTTGAACAATGGAGGGAGTGATCTATTGACTGTTCTCACCACACTGACATTCTACATGATGTTCTTGCAAAGTTTCTATTTTACATATTATACCTGCATCTGCCAACTCTTGGTTGTTTTTTTAGTGTCTACCAAGTTGCCCAGTTTAAGTCTTTTCCAGAAGGAAAGGTTTCTGATCTTCCCATGCTTATTTCCAGTGCAGATGTTTCAGACAGAATTTTCCTACACATGGAAAGTCAAGATGGTTCAGGAGAATTTTTCAATAACTTTACACAGTTCAAGAAACTGTTTCAGGACTACAAGAACTGTGGCCATAATAAGAATGTTGTCTGCCTGCTATCTGGTTAATCCATGCAGTAGTTTGTTTTGTGCACTGACTTTGGATCTCAGCTTCAAGTCAGTCCCCACACACAGCATCTCTGCCTGCACGCTGTGTGACTGGCTGCCTGCCCCAAGACTAAGTCGCTCCCCACACAGCACCTCTGTCCGCAGGCTGCTTGACTGCCTTCTCCGCCACCACTAACAGGGTCCAGGACTCCAGGCGGATTCCTGAATTTTTTAGGCCGCTGCTAACAGTGGCCGCTATAATAATTTTTATGGTGCGTATACATGTCTGCCTAATTTTTCTGGCTGCACTGTGGCTGCAACAACAAAACAAAAGGCATGTACATGTGCCCATCCCCTTCGTGATCATTACCTTGCTGCGGTGAAGGGCCTTGCGTATCACAATGAAGCAATGACCACCGGCTAAATGAGTGTCTCGGGGGTGGCACACCAAAGATAATAAGGTCGTTGCTTCATTGTGGACAGACCAAATTTGATCAGCTGGACAGTTACTGTGTTTCTACCATTGAGCTACTACAGCCTGGCGACCATATGGGCTTGAAAACTGCCACGGCCTGCACTCTGGCCATGGTGCGCACCAGTCCAGCACAGCCGTCACTGCGCAAACAGCTGTTTGCGGTGCATTACACAGTGAGTTTAGTGTGTCAGTGTGAAGCAGTACTCTAATTATACTCCCTGATTGATGTATACACATGCAAGATGTTTTAAAGCACTTTAGGCCTGCAATTTAGCATTCAATGTGATTTCTGCCCTTAAAACGCTGCTTTACATCCAATCCAGATTTTTCCCCGGGACTTTTGGCATGTATCCCATTCCGCCATGCCCCCCTCCAGGTGTTAGACCCCTTGAAACATCTTTTCTATCACTTTTGTGGCCAGCATAAATTTTTCTAGTTTTCAAACTTTGCCTCCCCATTGAAGTCTATTATGGTTCGAGAAAGTTCGCACGAACCGAACTTTCGTGGGAGGTTCGCGAACCCGGTTCGTGAACCTAAAATTGGAGGTTCGGGCCATCTCTAGGTCTGAACCCTCTCTAACAGTAATTATAGATTGATGGTGTACCTTGAAATTAATCAGAGCACTCAGTATATGATTTTATATAAAAAATTGTATTTGCTTATCATACAGCATATATACAAAATATGAACAGCTCCAAGTAGTGTTTCCTTCTAACATTATTCCATCTTATCAAGGGTTTAGAGCCAAGCAATCATCATTCTTCTAAGAACATTCAAAAAAGAATGTAACAGTTGTGTTATGTAGAAAAAGATCAAAAGTAGTCTCATCTTTATCAATAGCTGTGTATCTAGTAGCTGTGTAAAACTTGTAGCAATCTTCTTAAAGAAATAGCATAAACTATAGCTTCTAAAAAAACTTCTTGCTAACATCTTAACAGAACTTAATGCTGAAAAATTAATGAAGTAAATCACTGGAATATCAAGCATATTACCCCTTCTCTGTCATCTCTTAAGCATCTAGAACCATGTGTGGGAAGGTAGCTTCTGCCTTGTGTTTCTTCTCAGGAGATTGGTAGGCTTGTGCAAACTATGAGCTTTCAGCTCCTACTTTTATAGTGATTGGATGCAATATGGCTGCCTAATCTGTAATTTCCCTAAATCTCAGGTTCTGATTGGCTGAAACTTTTGTGCATCAATGCTTCATCATGTTTTGAATACCTAAGTCATAATATTATTGTTTATAAATTCCTTATTACCTTGTGAGAATTAACGTCATTTGAAATGTTTACAAATTTTGACATTTGATATCAAGTCATATTCGACGCAGTTAATTAAAAATGGGCATCACCAAATGTCTGGGGCAAATAAGTCAACCAGCAGACAAGATGGCTGCTGGTTGACTTATTTGCCCCAGACATTTGGACTTTTAAACATTAAACTATGTCATTCATGACGCATTTCTGATAATGGGTCCTTCTGCTAATTAGTGTGGAATGTGTCTATACTTTCCCAAACATAAAACTGGTCATTTTGACCAAGTACAAAGTCTACAGCAATTTAGATGCTTATTGAAGTACACAGGGCTTCCCCCAATATACATATTCACAAATGTTCATTCCTTGTTCGTTCATCACTACAAAGTACACAGTAACCTTAGGCTCAATATAATTTTAACTTTTAAATAAACTGATGTTACAGAGGAACTCCAGTGAAAATAATGTAGTAAAAAAAGTGCTTCATTTTTTACCATAATTATGTATAAATGATTTAGTCAGTGTTTGCTCATTGTAAAATCGTTCCTCTCCCCGATTTACATTCTGACATTTATTACATGGTGACATTTTTACTGTGGGCAGGTTATATAGCTGCTCCTAGCTGTTTTGGTAGTTAGAGACAGCTGTAAACAGCTTTTTCCTGTCTGTGAACATTGTTACATTGTGGCAGTTTGCCCAGAGTACCGCGGTCCCAGAGCTTCTTGTGGGAGGGATTTCAGCACAAAATCAGTCATACAGCGCCCCCTGATGGTCTGTTTGTGAAAAGCATTATATTTCTCATGTAAAAGGAGGTATCAGCTACTGAGTGGGATAAAGTTCAATTCTAGGTTGAAGTTTCTCTTTAAACTCTATTTTCTAATTTATAAAAGTAAGCATTTTGTGGTTCCTAGAAAAAGAAATTGTCTTAACATAAGAGCTTACACAGACAGAATTATAACTCTGTTTAATTTTCTAGGTCCTCTAAGACCCACAGTCTCCTATTTTAATATGTTACTGGTGTTTTCCTTCTTCTTACATGGTATTGAACCTGGGCATAGTTGTAGTTACAATGAAGTCAGAGATCTATTTGACTTCTGCTAGTCAGGTGATTCCCCTCTGTGAACTTCAACAATCTGAGTTAATAAAAGAGGAACATCTGATCTGCCAATTAGCTCACTGCTACATGTAAATACAGCTGTGTCTATGTCCTCAGATACAGTGGACAACGTCAGGTGTATTAGTCGCATGTGAGCAAATGCAAATGCAAGTGCAAATGCAAAAAAAAATATATATATATATATATATCTAAAAATATACTAAATAAACACGTTTAAAGTCTGTTCTCTTGTGACGACTTAGTTAAAAAGACAAAAAGGTTTGGGGAACACGTAACGTCAGAATTACTAATAACACACCAGAAAGAAACTATTTTTCATTACAGTTTTTTTTTTATCTAATGGTAAACTATTAGATAAGCTACATGCATTCTCAGTGTTTTGAAGTACATATAAATGTCAAAATACTTCTTCTTAAAGTGGAATATAACCCTGCATTTCAACTTTGCTCTAAAACATTATTTACAGCCTATTATATGCAACCAGCATTTTTTTTTACTAGACCAGCATTGGAAGGGTTACACAGGGCTTTAAAGTTATAAAAGTTATAAAAAACCTCCAGATGAGGCAGGCGTATTTTGAAACATCAAAAAAGGAATATATTTTAATTCTGTGAAGTATTGATAAGATCGCTCAACAGGCCAAAAACAATACTAAAAACATTATAGATTCAAATAAAAGGTAATGCGTGGTGTTTTGAAACAACATAGGACTTACTGCTTGTTGCACAAGTGAATAGACTAGCATGGTTATATAGATAAAAAAAAATACAGTATAGCAGTACTTTACAATAGCTTCAATAGTTACACTACCCTGTTCATTGGTTATTTCTCCCCAGACTTACAAAGCACCTTGGAAAAAAAACAAAATTAAAACATAACAGAAGCCATCCATTTCATGAATGTTTTTCAGTTTCCTAGTTGAGGATAACTCAAGAGGAAGAAAAACACAAGGGAGCACAGGAGGCACAAAGTGTAGTATTTATGTTTGAATGGTAGTAGAACTAATTGAGAGATTTTGGCCCATATGCAATTCACAGTTTTCTCCTAGGGGATAATTTTTCATCTTCATTTTAAAATAACTTTCCAGCACTTTTCAATTTAAAAAGTACCAAAAAAGTAGGTAAAAAGTACTATCAAATTTATTTTCAGTATGTTCTTGCTTTCTGGTGGCTTAAAAGGCATTTTATTGACAAGTTTAAAAATATCACCTAGGAGAAAACTCAGGTGAAAAAGTGAATTGCGTATGGGCCATTATACACAAAAGATAAGGTAGTTCATATGGGGCCATATGCAATTCACTTTTTCACCTAAGTTTTCTCCTAGGAGATAATTTTTCATCTTTGATTTAAAATAACTTTCCAGCACTTTTCAAATAAAAAAATACCAAAAGGTAGGTAAAAAAGTACTATCAAAATTATTTTGAGTATTTTTAATGCTTTCTGGTGGCTTAAAAGGCATTTTATTGACAAATTTAAAATGATCACCTAGGAGAAAATTCAGGTGAAAAACTGAATTGCATATGGCCCAAGGTGTTATGATTAAGAGCTTAAAGAGGTTATGATTAAGCGCCATGGTGGCTTGAAAGATGTAAGCCATGTATTATGCTTTTATCTGATTCAATTAAAGAAGTTCAATATTCGATTTGGGTGTGATGCAGTATCTCTGCATATAGTTTAGGGCTATATTATTCAGATAAGCTCTCATGCTGCTCAATGCCTTGCTGCAATTGCAAATTGAAAAAAAAAATAAACCCCACACCACAAATCAATGCTGATGATGAAAAAAAATAAAATAAACTATAGTGCAGTGCTGCTAAATTAACTAGTCTATTGTGTTGCAATTGCAATTATAGTAGAACAGTAAAGTAACCTGATTCAAAGCATTGCAAGAAGCAGTTAAAATGGTGGGATATAAAATGTTGTGCCTATTACTTTAGCAAAATTACCACCTGATATAATCACTTTAATAAAAAAATTAACTGAATAAAAAACAAAATGAATAACTTATCACACAAAAAGGCACTCGAACTTGTGTTTATCAAGAACCAGGATATACACAAAATGTATCAGGGTATTCCTCATCTTCCCACCTGAACAAGAGGGATGCCCCAAAACATGTTGTATAAATCGTAATACTTGATAAATGCAAGTTCAAGGCAACAAAGTGCTCCTTGTGTGATTATTTATATTGCAAATTGAAATGGGGGTGGTAACCCATAAAGGACTGGCATTGGCAACCAGGCTAATCAGATCTAGGAGGACAATCATGGGGTACATCACATGATTCCCCAACTGAATGACTTACGTTTGAGTTACAGTTAATTAAGAGTCGGGTCCAAATGGCGATATTATTTATGTGACCTGAATTCAAACAGCAGTACACATGATAATGATGTTTGCCTTGGTAACTATAGCCCAAAATATGATGCAAGTCAATGTATGCCTTAAAGGGGTTCTGTTAGGGGTTTCTGAGGAGAAAAACAGACACTTACCTTGGGCTTCTATCAGCCCCGTGCAGCGGCAATGTCCCACGACGTCCTCCTCCCATCTGCCATTCTCCGCCGCCGGCCCCGGTCTAAGCGGCATGGGATCCAACTGCGGCTGCGCTACAGTGGCCGTGCACCCGCTCGCTTTCACCTGCGTCATCGGAAGCTTACTGCGCAAGTTGTACTGCGCCTGCACAGTAAGCCTCAGATGACGCGAGCGGAGGCACGGCAACGCGCATTATTCGTCGGTGTGACAGACGAATAATAGCCCGGTGCCGGCTGCGGGGAACGGCATGGGACATTACCGCTGCACGGGGCTGATAGAAGCCCCAGGTAAGTGGCAGTTTTCTCCTCAGGAACCCCCAAAGAACCCCTTTAAATGGATCATATACTAAAGTACAAGTGCAGACAAAATATCTTTAATGTGTGCAATGGAAATAACCACAGAGACTTAACATTTTTGCACCAGATTTTAATTTTTTTTTTCTTCCATAAATGAGCTTTGTGTGTTTCGTAGTAGCTTTTTCTGTGGGGAGATGAACGGTTTTACAGTGTCTGTCCAAGCTAGCTGAAGAGGAGAACTAAATGGCACATTTCATTTTTGGCCCAAGGGAGTGGCTAATCATCCTCCTCTGGTCTAAAACCAGACTACAGATGTCAAAACTGCCAGAGAGCAAACACACTTATATACAGCAATGCCATTTAGAAAAGAAGAAAGGTTTCCTATGGGAGTTCTTCATAACATTGTATTAACTGATCCTGGCAGCCCTTCAGTGTCTCTGCTGTGTGTGTACTTGAAGAATATTTTATTATTTATTGGTGAGAAAATGCATACAGTTAAAAAATGACCCTGAAATATGGGACAGTGGATGTTTGTTACTAGAAAGCTAATATCCGTGGGATCCAATTAAGAATATATATTTGATGCCACATATATCTTACTTAGTCATTTATTTTGCCTATTAAGACATCAGTACCTTTGAGATATTGAACCATTAACCATCCAGCCTCATTGCCATTGGTATTAATTGCTTAGCAGGACGATTAAACATATCCAGTGAAGATCAAAAAAGATCTTGATGTGATTTCTAATTGTGCAGTCACAGTATAAAATGAACTTTACAGATCAGTCCTACTTCTTTTTCTTCTAGTGTTTCCGGTGTTTCCAAGTCACTTGTGTAAATATCTAATCTTTGATTCAACAATCTATTTTTCGATTTTACTGTATATTTTATGTTGAAGTTTTTTTTTTTTTCTGCTGGGTAACCATCTATAATGGAAGTGTATTTAGTTAATTGAAGCTGCCAACTAGCTGGCTACAAGTCAAGATAATTTAGATGGTGGAAGGTTTATTTATTTATTTTTTGGTTAAAAAAAAACTGTCTCTGAGATTCCTGGTATTCAGTGCTAATGAATAATGATGACCAAAATATTCTAAAATGCTAATCATCCCCACCCAGAATAGAAAAGCAGAGGTTCTAAAAACAAAATTCCTGGCATCTGATCCTTAAGTGAGCATTCGGTGACCTTCTGGAATAGTCACAATTTACCTGTAGAAAATTCTGCTAAACAGAGAATTTTTGTTTGTTGCTACTAATGATCCACCTTCATATTAAGGATTGTCACAACAAGAAGAAAAATGGCACCACTGCAATGAATGTACAATCTTTTTTTTTTTTTTTTAAGCAGTGGAACTTTCTTACTTTTATACTAAGGATTGTAACTGATCACTTCACACGTTGGGCTAAAAAACTGCATCAATAAATCAGGTGAAGGGTTAAGTTTAGAAGTTTGGTTAAAACTGACTGGAGTTATTAGTGGTTAGTTAGGGAAGTGGTAATAACAAAGAGGATGATGTTGTTGTTTGCTGTCTGAGGTGAAAAATGGTGATAGGTACAGGGCACATGTGAATGTACTGCTCCACAGCTGTGACAGTAAAGCAATTCTGATGCACAAACCTTACATGCACAAACCTTACAATGTGTCTCTCCCATTTACTGTATATCATCTGTGTACAATTTTTTAATTAATAGAACTGTTGCAGATATTAATTATTTATATAAAAGCTTTTAATTCACTATAGTGCCCCTTTAAATTGTAATAGGGCACTTAGTGTCTATGAGAATACTGAAGTCATCAATAATGACAGAAGGGCCCCTATTCAATTACATTTTCTCCCAAGTTTTCTCCCAGCAAATCATGTTTCATCTTATCTGCAAAATAACTTTCACTGCCTAAAAATTTAAAAAGTACTAAAAAGAGAGTAAAGACGTAATATCAAACTTATTTTGAGTATTAAAGGGACTCCGAGCAGTGCAGAAACTATGGAAAGATGCATATCATTTTAAAGCTCTCTTTCTCCTCTTTCCAATGATATATAAACCGCCGCCCTACGCCTTTCAGTTTTCGCTATTTTCGCGATTGAAATTGCCGCGGCCGCGATTTCGATCGCGAAAATAGAGAAAACTAAAAGGCGTAGGGCAAGGATTTAGGTGTCGTCAGAAAGAGGAGAAAGAGAGCTTTAAAATGATATCCATCAAGCCATAGTTATATTGTATTACACAGGACGACACTTTCCCCAGTGTCAGCAGCTCCATTCTGCTGAATGGAGCTGCTGACTTTGACAATAAGTCGCCCTGTGTAATACAATATAACTATGGAAAGATGGATATCATTTTAAAGCTCTCTTTCTCCTCTTTCTGACGACACCTAAATCGTTGCCCTACGCCTTTTAGTTTTCTCTATTTTCGCGATCGAAATCGCGGCCGCGGCAATTTCAATCGCGAAAATAGCGAAAACTAAAAGGCGTAGGGTGGCGGTTTATATATCATTGGAAAGAGGAGAAAGAGAGCTTTAAAATGATTTGCATCTTTCCATAGTTTCTGCACTGCTCGAAGTCCCTTTAATTTGAAGGCTTCAAAGGCATTATATTGACCAGATGTGACAATGTATCTCCATTGAGAAAACTTAGGAGAAAGGTTAATTGAATAAAGCCAAGGTGTTTCAATGGAGAGGAGATGGAGAAGCCATGCAGAAAAGTAGTGTATAAAGCCAGGTGGAGTGTAAACTACTGCATTTTGATTAAAAATGGAGAAAGTAAATGTAAGGCTTGGTGGTGTATTCTCCACAGTCAGCATGCAACGCATGAGCTGACGTGGAGGAGGTACACACACTAGCACAAGGAAACAGGCTATCCCTAGTATAGTGGAGGGGAGGACTGACTCCAAAAGGAGATTGTGGCGCACAGAGCCGGTGCAGATCCGACAGCCACAAACAATGCTTTCGCTATAACGTCTCAGCGCAAAGTAGCGCTGAGCGCATAAACCAGAACTGAGGAGATCAGGACAGGTAGACAGAATGAACGCTTGCTAGCTAGCCGCTACTTAGTGACAGCAAGCGTCCACAACAAGACAGACTGAAATGAGGCAGCCAATGCGTAGCGGCGATGGCGTGCCTCACAAAGACAGGACAGGATAGTCAGGAAATAGCAGGATCAAGATAGATGAACGTAACACAGATAAATATACAATAAGTATGATTTCCTAGCGTATTACAATTACAGCTATCAATGAAACTATTTGTAACGTCTGACTAACATATGTATATATCGGCAATGAACCGATATATGACATAAGCAAGAACACTGACTTAGGACTGGAACGATACAGGGAACAGGATTTAGAAGGATTCGCTATCTCTTCGCAGAGATGAACGCAATCCACAAACGGTAACAGGACAGGATTCAGAAGGATTTGTTATCTCCTCGCAGAGATGAACGCAATCCACAAACAGGACCAGGAACAGGATAACTAGCTCAGCACAGGTGATCACGATACGCGCAACCACCAAAACGTGCTGGAACTGACTAACTGAACACAGGATATAAACAGTTCGTGTACGTATATATCAGCGTCACTGATGTATCAACGTAACACGAATACAAGGAAAATAATAAACGTGCTGGTATGCATATATATGGGCAATGAACCAATATATGATGCAAAACCAGCAAAGTATCTTTAGAACAATAAACACGATCGGGGGCTGAAGCGACAGCAAGACAGGCTTAAACTGAAGCTATAAAAACCCGAGGAGTCCTGCAGGAAGCAGATCTTTATACTGAGGTCATCCAATGGGAGCAGACATGCAGATTCCCACACAGGTGAATGATAATCAGTCACAAGCTGACAGCAGGGAAAGGCAGACAAAGCTATGCAGCTTGCATGGAAAGAGATCAGAACTGCCTGAGCTGCAGCACTACTACTTCCAGCAATACCTGCTGCAGCAGCGATCATGACAGTGAACCTCAAAAAATGAAAGAAAGAGAGAATTCATTTGGTAGGTACCTGAAAGAAAACAATGTTTAGATATAATACTTTAAGACAGACTGTATTCAAATATTCAGCTTCATGTGAGCAAAAGGGTAAGCCTATAATACTTCACTTAAGCTCAGTAATTGAATATGCAAACCATCCCTTGATGTCTTTGAAAAGCCAGTCATGCATTCAGAGCTGCTGATGCATCATACCTAAAGACTGCTATAGCCTATTGAATATACTGTAGTATTATTATCTTCATATGTACACAATTACAATACACAAATGTTAAAAAACACTTCATTTTAAATAACACTTTTTCCCCCTTAATTTAAATACAACACTTACAGTTATCAATGAAAAACCTGCAGGAGGTTTACATTTATTACTGAATTCTGTATGCCCCCTGCTTCAGCTTAAAAGAAAAACAAGTATGTGAAAACTTTTCTCTTGAAAAATTGTGTTCCTGACACTGTACACTTCAATTTTCCAAGAAGAAGATTATTTGACCTATGAACAACTCCTCGATTTATTCATCCACAAGGATAAGGTAGTGAAGATTCAGAAACGATATATCACAGCCCACCCATTATCATATAGTCACCTTGATACTGTTATATTTTAACTTACACAAAGTTTCCTGCTGATCGCAACTTAAATTTTGTTGCAGCAGACGTTATGATTTTTTTTCTATAAAGTCCAAAAGAAACATGGGACATTTTATAGCAGGAAAATAAACTTCAGACCATAATGAAGAAAACTTGTCTGTGTATCTCTATAGAATCTTGACTTCTCTGTATAATGAACACATTCACTGCTGCAGTTGCATTGCTTCTTGTATTGTTTAACCAGTTCACCCCCAAGTGGCTTTTACCCTAATGGACCAAAGCAATTTTCACCTGTCAGTGCTCCTCCCTTTTATTCCCTAATAACTTTATTATTACTTATAACAACAAAATGATCTATATCTTGTTTTTTTCACCACCAATTAGGCTTTTTATGGGAAGTACATTTTGCTAAGAATTTTTTTATTCTGAATGCGTTTTAACGGGAAAAATAAAAAAAATAATGGAAAAAATTCATTATTTCTCAGTTTTCGGCCATTATAGTTTTAAAATTAAATGTTCTCCTGTGGTTAAAACCAACACATTTTGTTTGCCCAGTTGTCCCGTTTAAATGATGTCCCTATCATAATGTATGGCGACAATATATTATGTGGAAATATAGGTGATATTTTTTAGTTTTTTTTTTGTCCAGTTCATAATTACAAGCCCCTATGTAGTAAAGTTATAGTAATATTCCCTCATAACATATACAAGCTAAGACCCTAAAACAACTATTTATGCATTTTTTTTAAACTGATTTTTTTTACAAGTGTTTTTTTTTTGGGGGGGGGGGCGGCTTTGGAAGTGTAAGTTATTAATTGTATTAATATTGTGTATAAGTGTATGTGTATGTATGTGCCTGTATGTGTAATTTTATTTTTTGGCCACAAGATGGCACTAGTGAACACTCTCCTGTTTAGGAAGTGTTCCCTTTTTTTGTTTACATTTTACTAAACTGTGACAGCTTCCTGTTTTATGAATGGACGGGGCCGCTGATCGCAGTCACGTCCATTCACTCCAGGCATTGTGATTGGATAGAGGACCGCTCGGTCCTCTTCCCCAATTATGGACTATGCATACTCGATGGTAAACAGTGGCAGGAGGGGCGCGCACATGTACGGAGCAGCAGTGGGAGCGAGCGACTTATTAAAATGTCCTGTTACTGTTAACAGGCTCAAACAGTACGTTTTAATAAGTCAGTTTGCCGTTAATCGGTTACACTGAGCACTCTGGACTTTTAGTCATTCATTTTAAAATGTATTTATTTATTTTTACTTTCACATTTTGGGGTATTCTTTGAGTAATGCCAACATTTTATTGAATTGTAGCAAAACTGAATGTACGTAAACTGTGAGTGCTGATGCTTGCTGTAAGCACCTAACTATGTGCTCAAATCCATTCACAGTGACTCCTGACAATGGACCTCTGCATTAGCAAGTGATCATGTAACAGACCAATGTTTGCAACATTCTAAGGTTCTTTTGGCAAGATATGATCAAAAGGCACAAAAGCCTATATGCAATTAAGTTTTTCCCCTGAGTTCTTTCCCAGGGCATATGTTGATACTTTGTCATTTGTCAATAAAATTGCCTTTTAACCACCAGCAAGCAGGAAAGTACTCCAAATAATTTTGAGAGTACTTATTCAACTACTGTTTGGTGCTTTTTCAATTGTAAAGTGCTGAAACATTTTTTAAAGGGAAGATGAAAAATTATCTCCGACTCAAAAAGTTAACTGCATTTGGGCCGAAGTATATTGCAATTATGGTCTAAAATGTGTGCTGCCTAGTGGCAAAGATGTAAGATCCTATCCCAAACTTGGCTCACAGAGGATTGTGGCCAGTGTTGTTAAAATGTTAGTTAGTAGTTTGTTCACAATCTATGGTTAAGGGTATCAGATATGAAGGCTCAGCAGGATAGCCAGGTAATCTGAATTGTTTAAAAGTAAATAAAATCTCAGCCTCCATATTCCTCTCATTTCAGCTGTGCTTTAAAGTTAGCACCACTGACTTCAAAACAGTTAGCAAAACTGTTTTGGTGAAAGATTGCAGAACCATCCATAGTGCGAGATAACTCTTACAAGACTGCCAGAAGCATTCTCCTATTGGTCCACTTGAATAATAAGGATGAGTTGCAGGCAACAGTTTACAAACAAAATTAAAGTGGTCCAGAGAAAATCATTGGGAGAGCCAGTGCAGATTGTGTGCCTGTGGTGTATTTGTCATTTTCTATTTTGTAAATTGAAAATCATCAGTTTTATGTGATCAATACTTTTACCTTAGTCTAGTGAATGACACACATGTTTTCAAAGGGTAAAGGTGTATGGGACAAAGGTTGGCTTATAATCAGGGAGGAGGAAAGTTATAGATATATTACAGCATATTGATGACAAACGTTTAATTGCACTTTAAGAATAAATATGCTATTTTCTGAAAACCTTGTCTAAAGATTTGAAGTGAAACAAAGTTTTATTGAGAGTAAACAAAAATCAATCCTACCTAGGTTAGAACAGCAGCAGATTGACGACTGGAATCAGGCAGTGGGCTAATTAAATTCCCATTACATTTCAGTTGTAATCTGATTAAAGCGGAATATAACCCTGCATTTCAACTTTGCTCTAAAACATTATTTACAGTATATTATATGCAACCAGCATTTTGTTTTTTTTACTAGACCAGTATTGGAAGGGTTACACAGAGCTTTGAAGTTCCTGGACAGAACTGCAGACGCATCCGAAGCTGACATAGATAAATTTTGTTTACATAAAGTGTGGCATGTGACTCATCTCTCTGACTGAGAAGGAGCTGGAGGACAGCCAAAGAGTGTGTACCATTTATCACTTGTTACATTGTATTTAGTTAAATGTATCTAAATGAACTTCTGCATATCTCTCCACTGAACTTTAAACCTCTGTGTGTAACCCTTCCAATGCTGGTCTAGTAAAAAAAAAATGCTGGTTGCATATAATATTGTCAGGAGCCTGAATGGAGAAACAGGGTTTGACCACAGTTTGCAGTATACAGACACTGGAACCAGGAATTAAGGTGCAAAAAATAATGATTTATTGCGAATGCAATAATGCAAGCATACATGCAAGCATAATGCAAATATCACACAAACATATGCACAGCACACAATATATACAAATAACCCGAGAAGCAGTGAAAAATATATACAACACCTGACTATCTATCTAACTAAGTGCATAATTATATATACAGGAAATATATACACAATCGCAGTACAAAAGGGATTAGGCAGAATATCAGAGTCAGCAGGAGAGCAAAGTCAGCAACAGGTAATCAGAAAAGCACGGTACCAGGGATTAGACAAAAGCAAGGTCTCAGACAGAATAAACAGGTTTGGCAACAGGAAGGCATACAAAGGAATCAGGGCAGGGAACAGGAACCAGGGTGTCCAGAAACTCAGACCTGGAAACTTAAAGTTCTGGCAATTAGCAAGGGGAAAAGGCAGTCCTTAAATAGTCCCAAGTGATCAGCAACCACAGGATGCAGCTGGTGGTGAACAGTTTTAATGAGAGCTCCCATGAAGCCATCCAGAGGCCAAACAGGGAACTGCAAGTCTTTGTGAAGGCAGTAACAGGCCACCTGCTGGTGGATGGTGGAGGTTCAGGATAAGGCAAAGTCCTTAGAGCCCTCTGCTGGTGGAGCAATGAATGTCCAGGGCAGTCCAAGCTATTACTACCAACAGGCAGCAGGAAATGACAGGAGACAGTTCGTGACATAGCCCCCCCCTTAAGGAGCGGCCTCAGGACGCTCCACCATGACCTTACAAACCCACCACCAGGGTCCCAGGAGACGGCAGGCAAAACAAATTTAAATAGGGTTCGTAGTGGATACCATGGCTGGGTGATCAGGGAAGTAAACAAAAAATTAAATTTTGCAACTGTGTTTTTAGAAAACAGGAACGCATCATGAAGATCACCAGGCAGGGAAACAGGTTGGATGAAAAACTGTATAGCATCAGGCAGGACCCAGAAAAACGCAAAAATTACTGAAAACAGCAAATGCCAGACCTGGGTGGGCAGGGAGGGAAACAATGCCAACCAAAATATGACCAGAATTCTTTGAACAGCCAGCAATGTTGGAAACTGGACCTCAGGAAGCTGGAACACACACCGGAAATCATCAAGCAGTGAAACAGGAAACTGGCAGGCATCAGGCTTGATAACAGGTTGGCAGGTTTCAGGCAGAGCAGGAAACTGGCACGCATCATCAGGCTTGGTAGAAGACAGGACAGGATCAGACTTAACAGGAGATTGGCAGACATCAGGCAGGACAGGAGACTGGACAGGATCAACAGGCTTAGCAGGAAGCTGGGTAAGATCAGGCTGAACAGGAGACTGGCAGGCACCAAGAGGCTTGGCAGGAGACTGGCATGCATCATCAGGCTGAGCAGAAGACTGGCAGGCATAAGGCTTGGCAGGATCAGGCTGAACAGGAGACTGGCGGGTACTAACAGGCTTGGCAGGAGACTGGCATGCATCACCAGGCTGAGCAGGAGACTGGACAGGATCATCAGGCTTGGCAGGAGACTGGACAACAGGTTGGCAGGTCTCAGGCAGAGCAGGGAACTGGCAGACATCAGGCGATGCAGCAGGCTTGGTACCAACAGGGCAGACAGTAGTTTTGGCACCATCAGGAGCGTTGGCAGCAGGAGTCTCTAGCGGCTGGGCAGCAGCAGAAGCCTGTGGAGGCTGGGCAGCAGCAGAAGCCTGTGGAGGCTGGGCAGCAGCAGAAGTCTGTGGAGGCTGGGCAGCAGCAGAAGTCTGTGGAGGCTGGGCAGCAGCAGAAGTCTGTGGAGGCTGGGCAGCAGCAGAAATCTGTGGAGGCTGGGCAGCAGCAGAAATCTGTGACAGCTGGGCAGCAGATTGCATAACATCAAGTGAATCAGAAGGCAGGAAAACTTCAGACAGGTTAACAGGTTGGGAAGCTTCAGACAGGGCAACAGGCTCAGTAGTTTCAGGCAGGGCAACAGACTGTATAACTTCATGGATCTGGACCTTTGGCTTAGCATTTGGCTGGGCCGTTGGCTGAGCGCATGGCTGAACCGTTGGCTGAGCACTTGACTGGACCTTTGGCTGAGACCCTGATACAGTTTGTGTGAGCTGGCACTGAGACTGTGTGGGCAAGATACTAGGTTCTGTAGGCTGTATGCAGTTTTCTGTATCTTGAGGCAAAGTCTCTACCAGCAGAGGGCGAGATTCTGCAGACTGAGGGCTACATTCTGCAGGCTGGGTGCAGGTTTCTGCAGACTGGATGCAAACTTTTGCAAATTGGATCAAAGTCTCTGCAGGCTGGAATTGAGGTTCTGCAGACTGAGGCAAAGTCCCTGCAGGCTGGAGGCAATCTTCTGCAGACTGGGAACAAGGTTCTGCAGACTGGATGCAAAGCTCTGCAGACTGCGAGCAGGATTCTGCAGGTTGATTTGAAGTCTCTGCAGACTGGAAATTAGGTTTTGCAGACTGAGCACAAGGCTCTGGAGACGGAGGCAAAGTCTCTGCAGGCTGGAGACAAGGCTTTGTAGACAAATAAACGGCAGGACTGGATTCTGGAGCATACAAGGTCTGCAAGAGTTGTGAGAGGAAGGCAAGAGTCTGTATAACAAGTGTCACAGGAACATTAACTGGAGGCTGCACCAAACAGGAGTTAGATGGAGGCTGCATAGGAGGCGAGATGACTGGAGGCTGCACAGGATGCGAGATGACTGGAGGCTGCATAGGAGGCGAGATGACTGGAGGCTGCACAGGATGCGAGATGACTGGAGGCTGCACAGGAGGCGAGATGACTGGAGGCTGCACAGGAGGTGAGATGACTGGAGGCTGCACAGGAGGCGAGATGACTGGAGGCTGCACAGGAGGCGAGATGACTGGAGGCTGCACGGAAGGCGAGATGACTGGAGGCTGCACGGAAGGCGAGATGACTGGAGGCTGCACGGAAGGCGAGATGACTGGAGGCTGCACGGAAGGCGAGATGACTGGAGTAATGGAAGCTGTAGGAAAGTATTTGCGTCTGGTTTTGGTGACCACTCTGGAAACTGGAACAGCAGGTTCTCTTGATATAACTGGATACTGCCAGGACCAAGGTGTGGATCTGATAGCGGTTTGTAATGTTGCTGTTTTTACAGGTTTTTTAACTATTGCAGGTTCTGAGTTCTGGGCACAAGAAGAGATACATGGAGAATGAGCAGAAGGAGGAGAGTGGAAACAGGAAGAAAGGATTTCACGCCAGGCAGTAATCAACATAGAAGCAAATTCACGCTTACAGAGCTTATGCAGCATCAATGACTCAGTTGCATGAACACAGGCAGACACATACAATTCCCCCTTCTCAAAGTAAGATTCATAAAACCCTTGTTTGTCTCTCTTTAAATAACCATATAAGTGATCAATCTGATCAGAGTTAAAAATGAAATCAAATTGTTTTGTAATGGGCGATTGGCATTTAAGCTGTTTAGTAGCTGTGGGCTGAGGATTCTGAATGTGACAGACATTCGGAGGGTTAACTGAAGAATTTATTACTTGCAGGACTTCTAAATAGGCAGCAATTAAGGCAGAAGCGGATTCATACTTGCAAAGCCTATGCGCAATCAATGTCTCAGTTGCTCGTATACAGGCAGACACAAAACCTTCACTTTTGTCACAGTAATACTTAATAAATCCTTCTCTATCCTTTCTCAGAAAATCAAACAAATCATCAATCAGTTCAGAGTCAAAAATAAAATTAAATTCTTCTTTGCTGGGAGACTGACTTTGCAGCTGTTTAATTGCAGTGGTCTGGGAGTGAGTGGCATTCAGAGGGTTAACAGGAGGTGTGCATAATGACAAGATTTCTGAATATGCATTGATCAAAGCATGGGCTGACTCAGGCTTACATTTTCTGTCAGACAATAGACTCTCAACCGCACATTTACATCCAGAAACAAATGCAAAGCTTTGCTTAATGTAAAAGTCAAAAAATGCTTTTCTGTCTGTCTTTAAATAACTATAGTACATGTTAACTTGTTCAAAAGTAAAATCAACCTGGACAGGACTTATAACAGGTAAGGCAGGAGCTGTGGAACCTGCAGAGATAATTCTCTGCCATGCATTTAGCAAAAGGGAGGCTTTCCCATACTTGCATATTCCCTGAGTGATCAGGGACTGGAGGGAATCTATGCAAGCCTGCACGGTCTGTTTACCTTTGTTTGAGTAATGATCAAGAAAATATTCCCTGTCATCTTCAAACAAGTTAATCAGAGCTTCTATGGCATAATTGTCAAACGGTGGATCATAATCACTGACTACACCTTGGTCAGAATCAGGTTGCATGCAAATATTTGTCATTTTGGGGTACGCAAGATCATTCCAGATCCTGGCTAAATTTTCAATATCTTCTGTACGAATTATTCCTAATTTGACATAACTATATGTCTGGCTAATCAACTGCTGCAATTCAGCTTTAGAGAAATCAGCAAAATCTGCACGACACTCAGCTTCATCCTCATCAGCAAGCAATGCATAATAATCAATTTGTTGCAGATCCATTTTTGGACATAACAGCCAGGTATCAGTGTGCAGTATAGCTGCAGTGGTCAGTGTATATATGGCCAGAACTTTCTGTCAGGAGCCTGAATGGAGAAACAGGGTTTGACCACAGTTTGCAGTATACAGACACTGGAACCAGGAATTAAGGTGCAAAAAATAATGATTTATTGCGAATGCAATAATGCAAGCATACATGCAAGCATAATGCAAATATCACACAAACATATGCACAGCACACAATATATACAAATAACCCGAGAAGCAGTGAAAAATATATACAACACCTGACTATCTATCTAACTAAGTGCATAATTATATATACAGGAAATATATACACAATCGCAGTACAAAAGGGATTAGGCAGAATATCAGAGTCAGCAGGAGAGCAAAGTCAGCAACAGGTAATCAGAAAAGCACGGTACCAGGGATTAGACAAAAGCAAGGTCTCAGACAGAATAAACAGGTTTGGCAACAGGAAGGCATACAAAGGAATCAGGGCAGGGAACAGGAACCAGGGTGTCCAGAAACTCAGACCTGGAAACTTAAAGTTCTGGCAATTAGCAAGGGGAAAAGGCAATCCTTAAATAGTCCAAGTGATCAGCAACCACAGGATGCAGCTGGTGGTGAACAGTTTTAATGAGAGCTCCCATGAAGCCATCCAGAGGCCAAACAGGGAACTGCAAGTCTTTGTGAAGGCAGTAACAGGCCACCTGCTGGTGGATGGTGGAGGTTCAGGATAAGGCAAAGTCCTTAGAGCCCTCTGCTGGTGGAGCAATGAATGTCCAGGGCAGTCCAAGCTATTACTACCAACAGGCAGCAGGAAATGACAGGAGACAGTTCGTGACAAATATGCTGTAAATAATGTTTTAGAGCAAAGTTGAAATGCAGGGTTATATTCCGCTTTAAGATCCAGAATTCCAATGTGGTGAATTACACAATTGGTCATTGATCAAGGGATAGCCAAGTGTTTGCAAAACTAGATGCCTAGCAACCATGTTTACACCAGGAAACAATGCATGATACCAAATTACTTGTGAATGTAAACACTATCATCCTAATGTTAGCGGTTATTGGAATTATCAGTGGTTTGAGCAGTAGAGATGGCCCGAACTGTTCGCCAGCGAACGGTTCCCGGCGAACTTCCATGGTTCGCGTTCGCGGAGAACCACAAACTTTTCCAGAAGTTCGATTTGCCCCCATAGTGCATCATCAAATCCAGAATTTTCCACGGGACTTTTGGCATTTATCCCACTCATTCATGCACAAACTCAGATGTAAGACCTCCTGAAACATCTTTTTCATGACTTTTCTGGCCGGCGTAAGTGTTTCTAGTTTTCAAAGTTCGCCTCCCCATTTAAGTCTATTGCGGTTCGCATAGGTTTGCGCGAACCGAACTTTTGCAGAAGTTTGCAAACCCAGTTCATGAACCTAAAATCGTAGGTTTGGGCCATCTCTATTGAGCAGCATGAAATGCTTGATAAAATCAGCTACAACTTCTCAAGGTCCGCACCATCAAATGTCTGTGATGGTCCGAAACGCCTGTGCGTCATCTGTAATTGACCCATGCTATTTTTACCATGTTTTATATGATTTAATGTTTTATATGATTTAAGGTATTAATAAAGATGGACATTTGATGGTGCGGTCCTTGAGAAGTTGTTGCAAGCACTTGTTACTCCAGAGTGGACCGCAGCACGTCATATTACCATTGGTGCAGAAGCAAATTTGACGAAACGGATAAATTCAGCAATACATTAATCAAAAGGCTACATATCTGCAGCCTTTTCCTTGTGATACTTAAAGTGGACCTAAACTCTTGCACAAGGCAGAAGGAAATCATATAGAAATGCACCCTGTATGTATTTAGAGAGTTTACCCTGTCTAATTCTCCCTCATATGTGACTAATCAAAATTTGATCTCTCAGCTGTGTCAGCCGGCTGCCTTGGCGGAGCTGCTATTTTGTAAACACAAGATGTTAACCCTATGTTTGCTTCCATGAAAGCAGGAAGTATATACACTGCAGATTTATTGCAGGCTTTGCATCAGCTGTACCAAATAACATTTTTTTCTTTAAAGGTTATGTTGTTGCTTATCTTTTAGAGCAGAGAGGAAGTTCTGAGTTCAGGTCCGCTTTCGTCTTTGTAACTTACAGTATGTAGCTGAGCAGAAGCTACTTGAGACTAGTCAGTTATTTATACACAGTTTCCTATACACCAATGAGCATTCTACTCTTATCCTCAAATTGGAAATGTATAAAATCAGTACTGTAGAGAAAAGTAAAGTGACTGCATGAAGTGTGCCACTTTGTGTCACAGTAAATGTCACTCTAATTACCAGTTTCAGTCACTCCTAATGTTAGTATCATTATGAGTGTCATCATGAAACATTGAAAGAGTTTGATGGATGTGTTATACAAAAGTACACACTGTCTATGTTCAGTGCTAATGTGCATTGTAGATTTTAATAAGAATTCTCTTCCCTGCTAACTACAACATGTAAAACACTTAGATAAGCTCCCTCTATCCCATCATGGGATTGCTTTTAATGCTGCTGAATAAAAATGTGCTTGCAGCATCAACTGTATCACTTCTTCTCCAAGGTACTGTAAGCCCACAAAAATGTGACAGTTATATGACCAAATTAGGTAAGCAATTAGCATTGAATCAATAAAAAGATAGGCAATTTTCTCTTTGTGTGAGTTCTCATGTAGGAACAGGGGCATAATAACAGCCCCGGGCCTGCAAGCAAAATCATCAAGGTGCCCCCCTTTATGTCCCCTCCACCCACATGCATACTGGCCAGTCAAATCTCAAACCCCGCCCCCCACTAAACAGAGTAGTGCAGGGTGCAGCCACCACTCCCTCCAGGAAGTCACTCGCTTTATGCTGCATACCAATCTCTCGGTCATGTGGCATGGATCGGAAGTCATGGGATAACAGAATAGAGCATTCAGCTGCTGTTAAGGAAGAAGTGACCAGATGCAGTGCTAAAACAGATAAACATCACAGTGCTCCCTGTGATACTCTGCAAGGTTGGGATGTAGGCACCCATATAACTCTACCTTCATACCAGTCTTGTGGTCAAGATCACAAATCCTTGCTCCATGTCATAAGTATGCCCAGAGGAATCTGGAGGAGATCTAGAGCCTATACTAACCTGGAAAATGGTAGATGCCTGGGACAGGAATGCAGCAGATGCCATGGAGATGCTGAAATAGGATACAGCAGAGCATTGGTTATGACAGTGTACAAAGGATTAATTTAGGTACAAACATTTCACAACAACCATATCCAGAAACAGAAACAGAACATAAGATATATCAGATGCTATCAGATGTGAAATTAATTTGCCACCAAAAGTACAATGAAAATGTCACAATAGCGAGCAAAGTTTGTGCATATTATCTAAATTGAGACAATTGTTACATGAAGATGTTTAAACTGTACTACTATTTTTTAAAAACTACTTGAAAAAGAGATCAACACTGCAAACATCTAAATTTTCTTTAACCGGAGAAAGACTAGAAATTGCAAGTCATCCACCAAATCTAGCCTAAACTTCATAAAAACTGTCTACTGCTAGGTGGAAAAGTAAGTAACTATTGTATTGGTTATAAAGGACGAAAGAATGAATTGCTAAAAGGGTGGGGAAATTGAATTTTTGCTATTAGAAATAGTTTTCATAAAATTAATATATTGGGTTATAAATTCATCAAAGAAAGTGAATTTGCTGCCAATTCCAGGTCAAGTGCAACAATCAATTTAACTTTAAATAGTGCTCTTAACACCATGGATCACGTCCATCATATTTGGCAGGGATGAAGGACGTACCTAAAAAAATAAAATAAAAAGATAAAAGACTTTGGCAAGTAATGTGACTCATTTGTTTCATTCTGCTATTTATGAATTTTAGTGCTATCTCCCTATTTAATGTACATGGAAATCAATATCCCGGCCATCACAATGCTTTGGGTATACTGTTTTTTTAAATCTCATTAATTTTTTTTTTAGCATTGTGTGGTGGTTTATGCCTTAAAGAGACTCTGAAGCGAGAATAAATCTCACTTCAGAGCTTATATTTAGCAGGGGCATGTGTGCCCCTGCTAAAACGCCGCTATCCCGTGGCTAAACGGGGGTCCCTTACCTCCCAAATCCCCTCGTGGAGTCCCGGGGATCTCTTCCTGGTGAGGCAGGGCTAATGGCCGCAGCCCTGACTCCATGCACGTCTGTCAGCGCGTATCTCCGCCTCTCCCCCGCCCCTCTCAGTCTTCCTTCGCTGAGAGGGGCGGTGGAGAGGCGGCGATGCGCCGCTGATGGAAAGCGCTGAGAGGCAGGGCTGCAGCTGTTAGCCCTGCCTCAACAGCAGCAAAACCTATGACCAATTTGGTCGCGGATGTTGCAGGGGGGATTTGGGAGGTAAGGGACCCCCGTTTAGCCACGGGATAGCGGCGTTTTAGCAGGGGCACACATGCCCCTGCTGAATATAAGCTCTGAAGCGAGATTTATTCTCGCTTCAGTGTCTCTTTAACAGCTGTGTGTTTTTTAGCATTAACAGTTAAAGTAAGCCCTTTTAGACTAATAACAAAGAATGTCAGGCATCACTGTAACTAAGAAAAATGCTGTAAAATAATAAAAAAAAAAATATGCTTTATTTCTCTGCCTTTCCTAGCCACATTATGTACTACAATAGAGAATAAAAAACAAAACATAACAAAAAAACTGGCATAAGAAGGTTATTGTTGCAGTATTCTAGAACATGTTGTGATGGAATTTCCACATACTGCCTTGCACATTGTGTATGCATTTTTCTTAAATAAAAATAATTTTCCATTACCATGTCCATAAATTATTTTGTAAAGTGAGAAAATAAAAGAAAATCTATATTGCATTCTCTGCATAGCTTTTTATTCGCTTTTACTTGTTAAGAAACAGCGGGTCAAAATATATTTTTTTGCCATTGTTATCAAGAGATCAAAAATTAAGGCTATTTTGAATCACATAAATTACCTGTAGTTCTCTTATTTAAAATTCACAATGAGTGTTCATAGGAAGGAAATGCAGAGAAGTATAAAACATATATTATTAGTGAATGTTCCCAACTGTTTGATCAATAGAGGAGAATAGGAAAGAAGAAAATAAAGTAGTCAAAACGCAGCTACACATTATTGATCTGTGCCCCCTCCCCCCGGTAACATTTTGCAAAGATTTATAGTGTTTAATTTACACTCAAAACTGTGATAGAACGGTCCTGTATTACTTTCACCCTACTCGGCTATAAAGATAGAACTCAAAGCTCAAGACTCCCTGCACAAATAGAGGAAGAAAAGCCTAATAAGGCCTCAAGGAACAATTCTAGGGGCTGGTTCACACCGAGAGTGATAAACACAGTTGTGCAGTAGAACAGACTTGATCAGAGTCTTTCTGCTTCAGACCAAGCAGAAAGCCACTAATACGCATAAACACAGCAGCAACAAACACATAAACACAGCAGCAACAAACACTGATATGTGGACTTTCAGGGGTCCCAGCGCCAGATTTCCTCTGCAGAAGAGGACAGGGAAGCCCTTTTAGGATCCATAGTCTTCTTCATCATTCAGGAGTTGAAATCAAATTTAATTGCAGTGCAGGAGGGTTTCCACCTGTGTCATTTTTTTATTTGCTTCTATCACTTTGCCATTCCTTTTACGACACAGGTAGGAAGAAGAGGCATCAAAATACAGATAATGTAAAACAGAGAAATCTGAATGGAGGTAATTTTCTAGCTTCTTTTGCTCAACCCCTATGATGGATGTTTGGGTTTAACTTGAGGATGACTTGAACCAACAACCAACAGTCTGCCAATAAGAAGCTTGACGAGGAATGAAGGAAACAAAGTAGACTCAACCAACCTGTTAAAAAAAAAATCTGCAGTAAAATTAGAATTGTGTGCTAACACATTTTAGACCTGTGATATGGTAAGTGACCTACTGACACAATATAATTCTAAAGAATAGGTTCAATCCAATAATATTATAGATAATCCTTTAAAAAAAAAAAAAAAAAAAATATATATATATATATATATATATATATATATATATATATATATATATACATATATATACTGTATATTCTGGCATATAAGACTACTTTTTAACCCTTGAAAATCTTCTGAAAAGTCAGGGGTCATCTTATACGCTGGGTGTCATTGATGCCGGGTGAGACACCCTATCCTGTTGCTGACACTCAGATGTCACTGCTGAGGACTATAGTGAAGAGGCGCAGGTGCACGTGTGAGATCTGAGAGGCAGAGAAGGAGGTAAATAGGATACAAGGGTGAGCCAGACAGGTGAAAGAGGCATGTTTTATGAGCACATCACAATTGATTCTTCCATACCGCTCTGATAAACAGGGAGACAAGGAGAGCTGACCAATCCACTTAGGGAGAGGGAGAGTTGACCAATCCAACCAGTCAATCGCATTATACTGTTATATACTGGGTACCACATACAGTACAGCACCAGTATCTGTTCATACATAGCACCAGTATATGATGTTTTTTTCATTTTTATTTGGCGTGCGTTGGAAGAGTTTTATATGGTGAGTACATTCCAAACTCTGTATTTTAACTGGACAAGTTGGGAGGTCGCCTTATACGCCAGAATATATGGTATATGTATATATATATATATATATATATATATATATATATATATATATATATATATATATATAGATATATATATATATATATATATATATATATATATATACATATATATATATATATATATATATATATATATATATATATATATACATAGATAGATAGATATACCAACACGTAAATCTCCACTTCTTCTTTTTTACATTTATGTTCTATTAATTTTCAATAAATATGTATATTTTTCTCCTTCCCCCCGAGAACCAATCAGGGTGATCCTCTCTCATAGGCATCAGCCTATGAGAGGGGGTTGCATTTGGAGCCACTCCGGATACAACCAAGTGACAGGGCTGTCCCCAGTACAGCGGTGTGGTAGATCGCAGCGCTGTGCAATCAAAACAAATGGCCATTTGTTTATTTCTCATCCTGCCAGCGACAATCGCCGCTGGCAGACTGTTGACGGAGCTCCGCTCCACTACTGAAGTGGGGATGCACATGCCACTAATCTCTTCCCCCAGGACTTGACACCTTTCAGCGTTAGGCAGTACTGGGGGAGGCACTCTGCAACTGCCAATCAGCGTTAGGTGGTCGGAGACTGGTTAATAAACAGCTGCTAGCTCATTCATTGGCAGGTTCTGACTTTGATTGGCTACATTTCGTGTCCTTACAAAATTCTTACAAAATCCTTAGGGCTAGTTCACAGTGCTCAGTAGAATAATTCTGCAAGTCATCTCACTGCACTTAAAACTCTGTGGGGCTGTTTACAGAACTGCATTGTAACTGGTGGAGTTATTCTAACTTGCTGCATGCAGGCTCTCTATTAAAGTCTATGGCAAGTCTCAATTGCAGTTCATACTCATTATAACACATTATAATGAATGAAATATGCAATTGACCACTGTAAATCTAGCCTTTGCAGTTGAAATTTGCATCACTAAAAAAGCTATATTTTGCCCAAGTATGTCTAAACTACAGTGGATAAAAAGGATGCACTATGAAATATAGGCACCCCTGAATGAGATACATAGGCCCTGGTTCAGTTCAATGTTTCAATGGTTGAACATTGAAAAAAAGTAACTAAAAGTAAGTATAAAAAATCTTATCAAAATTATTCAAGTAATTTCATGCTTCCTGGTGGCTTAAAAGGCATTTCATTGGCATGGTGTAAAAATATCACCTAGGAGAAAATTAAGGAGAAAAAGTTAATTGCATAGGGTCCATGGTATCTCCAGCTTTCACTGCTTTAACTATAGTTACAGAGTATTCAGCAAACTCATGATGAACCAGAACTCCAAGGAGTGTGTAGAGGCGATGATGGAACAAAAAGCCCTCTTACTAAGGTGCTATAGGTGCTGCGCAGTACAGCCCGGAGGACGTCGGATGACGTCAGCGCGCACAAGTGACACGCAACTTGGAGCGCAGGAGCAGCCCGACCTGGCAGCCGGCCTGGCCAGGTCGGGATCACCACCGGAGACCACCGGGAGCCTGCGGAGCGGCGGCGAGGGCACCTCCTACCTGCCACGGGCTGGAGGAAGCCCCAGGTAAGTGGATTTTGATTTCTATTTTTTACAGCTCCTGCGTGAACCTTCCCTTTAAAACAGAAAGCATTTGCAATTATTCAGGTTGGAGTGAGCTCTGAGATGCCTCCCAGTGCATCACTGCTGAATAGGCAAATAATCCATTGTTTTCCCTGTAAGCTAAACACACCTTCAGATCCACTGGAATGCAATGGTGTGTCAGCTTGTTAAATAGACAGAGCCACAATAATCCAACATGCATACAGACTGTTTCAGATTGGTTGATCCTCATCGGTGCATAGCATGGATTAATGTGGCTCTATGGAGTAGGACTTAAAACACCCAGAGTTACAGTGTACCCAGCAAGCTAATGGTGAACCAGAACTCCTAGGAGTGTGTAAGGGGCTGCAAAGGACCAAAAAGCTCTCTTACTTAAATCCTATGAAAAGCAAACGTTTGCATTCTTAAAACACAAAGTATTTGCAATTTAACTATTGAAATAGATCCAGTGGTTATCCCCTCCAGTTTGCATCTGTTGTAGCTTAAATGAGTGAGTAAGTAAGAAAGAAAAAAATATGTACAGCATATAATACAAACCATTAATAAATATAGAAAACTGACAACTAAGGTTGCTTTCACAGTGGGACGTTACAGGTGCAAGTTAGTGGAGCCTGTAACGCTCCCCCAATGCACAGCAATGTAACACAAGTGGGCTGTTCACAGTGCCCACGTTGCGTTACATGTAATGCTGCACGTTGTAGTTAAAGTGCAGCATGCTGTGCGTTCTAGTGGCTTTAGCTGCGTTAGACTGTTTGCACATGCTCAGTGGGGGGCGGAGAGGAGGCGGGGAGATGCCGCTACAGTAGCCGCGCACATGGCTACTTAATATGCACTGCACTGGCGGCTGCTTATTGGCCGGCGGGACCACGTGATGCAGAGTGTCTCGCTCCGCATCACGTGGTCCCGCCGGCCAATCAGCGCCACTCTGGGAGACCTTATGCGGATAGAGCCGCCTAACACGGCTCACTCTAACGTCCTCTCCCGCACCACCATGCGTTGCGTTAGGGGCACGTTATGCGACCATAACGTCCCCTAAAACGCAACGTCTTAGTGTGTAAGTAGCCTTACACTGTGAACGAATTATAAAATACTCACAACTTTGCATGGCATATTGTGACTACGGTTAATCAAGTAAGTTTTGTCTAACAATAAGACAATACAAAGTGGATTACTACTGTGTGAAATTTGATTTGAATAGAATAGTAAGTCTTAACAATTTCTGGTCTAACAAATACCATTTCATTGAGAGAGAAATTATATTATTTGTATTAATAATATTATTATTGATAAAGCCCATAGCCCAAATATATTTTATTAGCTGTAGAAATAAAGTGCACCTAATCTAAGATAGGAAACCCTCTTTCACACCAAAACTGTGATTGAAATCCCTTCAAAAACGAAATGCATGCATTTTATTTGAATACCTTATGCTGCTTTCAGAATATAATGGATTTTTCTACTGAGAACATCGTTGCAGACCCTCTGAAGAAACCGGCAGACAGGCATTACATGTTAGCAGGGGAAATTTTAATAGAAGTGAGAATCCCTCCTAAAATAGGTGAAACACCACATGGCTGTTGCAGATAAACACCACAGCACCCCCAGGATGCCAGGAGTAATGTCTGCGTGGCTGAACAAATGTCAGAGGAAGCAGATGCAATGGCTTTGCAGTAACTGAGATGATGAGTGAAGGAGTGCAGTCCAGGTTAAATGGCAAACCTAAGTACATCTAGGTCTGCTATGTATGCTGTTAAGCACTGCAGTTTGCTTATGTTCCCTGCACATGGAGAGAACTGCATGTGGTCCCCAACAAGCTGGCATCCTTTACTGCAAACATTAGAACTGAGCTGACACTTAGGTTTTTTGCAAAATAATGACTGCATATTTAGAGACAAGCTGATATTGCAAGTGGAAAATTTAGTGAATATATGACCTTCTTTACTGCAGTGGGAGGATTGGAACCATCAGTAGCAGTTAATCTACACACTGGAACCTTTTATGGCTACACGTTATGTGTGCTCCTATGCTGGATCCCTGTGTGTCAACTCTTGAAAGGAATAACAAGGAGCTTATTGGCCATGCCCTCCATACCAGTGCATTATTCAACAATCTTTCTTCCCTACTGTGTTTCAGTGTGTTACAGGAAGATGCAGGGCAGTGTTGCTTGCAAATTTTCGCCAAAGTCATTTTCGCATCGTAAATCCCGTTTTCGAATTCGGCAAATTTTCGTGAAAATCTTCAGAAATCTTTGCGTTTTCGACCAGCATCGAAAATTGAAGAAACTTCACCGTATGCGGATGCTTATGCCCTTATGCGGTAAAATGCCTGCAATAATCCGCAAGAAACGTCACTGTATGCGGATGCTTATGCCCTTATGTGGAAAATGTTTCCACAATAATCCGCAAGAAATGTCACTGTATGCAGATGCTTACGTCCTTATGCGGAAAAATGTCTGCAATAATCCGCGAATACATGCGTATAGACGCAGTTACCGCACGCGTACGGTACTACGACTATGCGGAAATACGTACGCGATGAATTACTAATTTAACGCGAAAATAACGGGCATTAGGCGAAAATTAATGCAAAAATATTCTATCGAAAATTCGCCTTTTGGAATTTTCGCTCATCACTGATGCACGGTGAGGGACTTGGTGGTTAGTTACATGTACAATCCATAATTGTTTTTAGAGTGTTATGTGTCCTATTATTTTAGGATATTCATAATCCGAGACAATACGTTTACTCCTGCATATCCTACATAAACTTTCATCCAGCTTTTAGTTTCAAAGAAGCATGTTTAGATGCAGATATTAATTGCCAGATATAAAATGCAGAGCAAAAAGGTACAACTGTGCTCTTTTCAAAAAATCCAATTAAGTGCAGAGTATTAAAAATGGAACTTCTCTGCATTTGATTGTCTACTTGAAATCAACACAGCTGACGTACACTTTCATAGGTCCTTAGTAAACACCCTAAACAAGACAGAAAACAACTGCTTTCTAGAATCGTATTTTCAGTAGTTTAACATTCTTCGAGACATGTAACATCAGAGGGTTCACTAAAAGACTGAAATTACAGAGGGTTCAAAATAAAAAAGGCGTGAAAAACAAATTGTGTCAACAGCTTTGTATATATCAATGCACTTAGAGGCACAAAAATACAATTCAACTCCACAGCCCCGTGCTTAAGGCTTTCAAATTATATACCTATTCGTATGCATGGTTCAACTACTTTTGAATCAACTTGTAAGGAAAAGAAATTGACAGGAGTTTAATTACATGAATATTTCTTCAAAACATTTTTGCATCCACCCCAGATCTTGATTTGGAATGACTGACAGAAACTTCCTCCATCTGCCCCCATGCAGCTGCAGATGTGACTCTGATTAGGATTATTTAATGTAATGTAAAAAGGTGAGAACTACAGAAGACGTCACTTTGGAAAATGAGTATGTCAAAGATATAGTAATTTAAATAAGAAAAAAAAGCATTAAGCATATTGAAATGAAAACAGTATTTGATGTAAATGCATAAAAAAACCTTAAATAGCATTCTGTCTCTCTTTATCTCTCTCTCTCTCATACATACGCAACATTCTTTCACAATTAGCACTGTTGCTGAGTTATTGGTCTGGTAGGTTGTTCAGAGAGCATCTCAGTTCTGCTGCAGATGAGGAGCCAGGTTCAATGATAATAAAACTTGTCTTCTGCAAAAAAAGGATTGGTCCGCACTATGAAAATGCTATTGGCTCAATCAACTGTTAATTTAGCACTTGCGCTGCTAATGAGATAATTAATTACCCCTATGCATACAAGCAATGAGTTCAAGCATTAGAATGCTACTTCTTTATCACAGGCAAATTCTACTGGTTTCCTTGAGCACTATGGATCACTTATCGACTGCTACTTGGCTAATTCTATTCAGTTATTAATTTTTTTTTTTAATTACATACCTAATAAGAGGGAAGCCCCTGGATCCTAATGAGGCTTACCTTGCAGTCCTCCAGTCCCCATCACTGAGCATAGACTTTCCAAAGATTGCCCACAAGGACTTGTCAGTAATATGATCAGGGTCATGTTCCTCTTCAAGCACGAATGCAGCTTTACTGCTCCTGCATGAGTGTGCTACATGCATAAGCTGCTCCAAGCTACTGCACAGACACAGCCGTGTGAGTAACATAAGAGAAGCGAGGCCCTGGTCAGCTGGAGGGTCCCAAGTAGCAGCAGAGGAACAGAGGACAGCAAGGGAAGGAAGCCTAATTAGGATCCAGGGCTTCCCTGACCTTAGGTAAGTATGTATTCTTGACCTCAAGCTTTGGCTTGGGTTTTCATTAAATTTTGCTTATTTCAATGTTGCTGTCTTTTTTAAAAGAAATACTTAAAAAAATGTAACTCTCCAGGCATTTTTAACCTCTTGTCTTTCAAGAAGGAAGGCTGGTATTGCCGAGGATGACCGGGCACGTGTGTGGAGCTTTTTTTCTTGAAAAGTTATCATACCACATGGACAATCCTCCTCCCACACTTCTAAAACACCTTTATCAAGTGATAGAGTCACATGCCCACCTTTGATGCACATCAGCATGTGGGGTTAATTAACCAGGATCTGTTAGTCCCCTTTAATAATGGGGCCTTCAGAGAACTAACATTTTTTACCATAGTGTAACGAGTATAGGAGTGCATTAGTACCAATTGCTTGTCCTCACAAATAGTTAACCTTAGTAAATTTGAGTTGCAATAGGTCAATGTGGTGTTAGAAAACAAATATCTGTTGTCCCCTTTTTGTTTGCAGTAATGAGCTTGAATCTACAAAGGTATTAATTTATTATGAAGAAGAGTTACTCTATGGTTAATGTATCAAAAAAAAATATATATATATAAATGGATGGATTTTGGGTTCCTAAAAACACAGGAAATTACTGGTAGGTCAGTAGTTTAGATTGCTAAAATACCCTACTCGGTGGTCTGACAATGAATCCAGTCCATCCTAAATATAACTGCTAAGCTTATTCATCTCTACTCTGATCCATTCCTCTTCCTATTTGGTACTTCAGACCAGGGTCAACCAGAGATGGAGATGTAATCGGGCCCTATGCAAGGGAATAGATTTGGGACCACCTTGTGGTCCTTTTGGTAAGATGAAGTGGAGAGAGAGGTCAAAGAAGGTGGCAGGTGGGCCCCTTGACACCCACTAATGCCCCAAGCACCTGCCTAGGTTGCCTGGTGAATGATCCTGCTTGGGGTCAACATCAGCATGAACAAGGCAGACTCTTAGGCCAAATAGCAGGAGGCTCTCTGAAACAAGCACACAAGCTACAATACTAAAGTACTGTTCAGAGGCCTTCTCCAGGTTTAAATAGGACCTTTGGTGTGAAACCTTGTATGCAAGCTACGTAAGCACATTTGCAGAAAAACAGACGGTTCTGCACCGCAGAGTAAAATTATAGCAATTTATTTCATTGCTGAATGGGCAGCAGTGGCACACGCTGTTTCAGGAGTTCTATCCCTTTCTGAAACTTCAATAGCCATACAATAAACCAAAACCACACACATTTAAATATACACTCACAGCAGTGGGCAGGAACCCAAGGTGGACCTGAATGGAGACCGCAGAGATAAAACGCAAATGAGGCAATAATTTCCCCATGTAAAAGTAACAAATATACCTGGTCAGCAGGCTCCAACTTCAAGGAATCCCAGCCTTCTCCACTTAGACGCTACATACACAGTGATGAGCGGTGAAAGGGAGACCAATAGGACGCATAGGACAACCTACGCAAACAATAGGGTGCATGGCGCAGCCTATATTATCCTCACCCTAAAGCATGTATGTAACATTCCACAAAATTCTATTCTACAGGCGCGCAGGTGATAAAAAGATACAAAGTGAAAATTGATCTATAATGAATAAAATGATATTCTATTCCTCACATGCTCTACCCAGAAAAACATATTACGCATACATTCATGGGAGTTAAGTGGTGTCCTGCATAAAAAGTAGCATGTAACATGCCCACCACCAAGAACCAGTTAGAGGAGCGCACAGACTAAGCTGGAGCGTAATACAAATGATATCCTGCGGAACTGGCATCCACTGTTTGGACAAGGGGCTCATCCTTACTCCCATGTACCCCTTAAAAAAGATGTGTGAAAATTACTGATGAAAACTTGTTATTAGGTGTACATTATGCTGGCAGGGTTTCCTTGGAACAACTATGAATTAGAACTAGCTAAACTAGAAAGTGCCATCTCCTTCAAGTCACTTGTGCTGTTGTAAAGCATATGGTCATGAGGGTCTGTTCTCTCTATATTTCTGTACAGTAGGCATTGCTTCTTTTTAATCTATACATTTGAAAGTGTGTGTGTGTGTGTGTGTGTGTGTGTGTGTGTGTGTGTGTGTGTGTGTGTGTGTGTGTGTGTGTGTGTGTGTGTGTGTGTGTGTGTGCGCGCACGCGTGAGTGTGTGTGTGTGTGTGTGTGTGCACGCGTGAGTGTGTGTGTGCTTTGGAAGGGGGCAATCCTGTACACAACGTTCTTGATTTTCTATTACACCTAAATGATCTTTAGCTACATCGGCTACACTTGCAATTACTATCAACAATTTACTTTACTGTCACGTAAATTGTTTGCACAGGACTAGCACCATGCCGTTATTACACGAATGTCTTCAAACTGTTTTATTGTGAGCTGACTTGACATTCTGACATTCAGCAATTATGCATAACATGTGTTTGCTCAGTGGTTTCTTCTTTCGAAGTTCCTGCATGCTGTTTGTACAAATAAAGAATAAGAGGAAACTGGTGTGACAACCTATGTTTTAAGATTGCTTAGCAAAAAGCTCTGTATGTGAGCTTGAATGATATCAATGTATATCCACCTTAACGTAGGAGCCAAATGAAATGAAATTTGGCATATTAGCTTACGATTTTCTGGGGTTGTGAAAGTGCAATTAAAAAATACTTAATTAGTAAAATTACCATAGAGACTGCAGCTGTGATAAATGTCAGTCCCACTATTGGCCAATTCTCTTGTTTTCTTCCATTGTCAAGCTACATATTTACCATCATAAGACCTTTCAAGAACCATACAAAGCAAATTTCACATTTCAATGCATCTGTTTAAATATGTGCTGTTCAAATACAACATATTGAGCTACACAAAACTGTATAAAACAATGTAAAATTCAGAGTTTTCTAGACATTTGTCATAAAGAGAAAAACATGTACCGTGGCAAAAAAAAAAAAAACAGCCTTATTTCTTGAAAAGTAACATATGCTGATTCAACAATATTTTCCACAACCTTATAATTGCTTATATTTCATTGTACGTGCTATAAATACACATACCATAAACACTATGGTATGTTTCCTTAAAAAAGTAGTTGCAGCTTCATATACCTTGATCTCACATTATACTTCTTGATAAGCCATGCTTATGTTCAAACAAATATGGTAGTGTCTGCTCACAGTTAACCCTCATCACAGCTGATCAAGTCCCACCGCTATGTCTACATTTTCCTTTATGATGAGAGCAGTGGGACCTAGTACACAAAAATGATTTACAATTTGTTATGGTGTATATTTGCTTATACTGGATGAAGTCACACTGCACCATACACCACTGTGGCCAGCAGAAGTGTCAAACCATATATATTATTGAGTCCATAAACTAGTTGTAAAAGGCTGCATGTTTGAGTATAATAAGCTAACCAAGTAGGTGCAGAGAGCCTTTGATTTGTTTTAAATATGCCTCCCATATTTCTGACTCTGAGATCCCTCCTTGCCTTTAAAGGATGCCAAAGGTGAAAATAAAAATTGTTCATTTACTTACCTAGGGCTTTTTCCAGCTCCATTAAACTTGTATGTCCCTTGCCTCCCGGTCCCCCTCCTTGCTCAGCTGTTCATCCCACTTCTGCAGCCGAGTCACGCAGTACTGCTCATGTGCTGGATCCTTGATCTTGTTCTTGTGGTCAGGAGTGTTCTGCACATGAGTGGCTATGAGGATTGACATAGTGTGCATGGCTCAAAGTACTCCCAGCTATTGGAGCGCATTCAATGATGCATGCACCTATGCTAACTCATGTGACTTGGCTTTAGGAGTGGCACAAACAGCTGAACAAGGAGGAGTACTGGGAAGATGTGAAGGACATACAAGCCTACGGGGGCTGGAAGAAGCACAAGAGTAGTAAAAGAGCATCAATGAAGACAGTGGAAAACACTTGGCACTACTGACAACAAGTAATTTATTGCTGATTCACTTGAATCCAAAAGCAGTATGCATCAAAGTCCATAATGTGCAATACAAATGTCATCATAGTAGACAGTAGATGATACTTATCGTGTAGCATGGAGGGGTGCAGGGGATGGCAGTGGGTGCTGCTGGGTGCATGGCCTGATGACCATTTCGCTTTAACAGCTTCTTCTGAGGCTTAAAGGACCACTATCACGAAATTTCTAAAAAATAAAACTAAAAAATATTTATTCTGGAAAGAATTCTAGTAGAAGGGATAGTGAAGGGTTAAGAATTAGTTAAAAAATAAATCACCCTGCTGTTTACACATTCACAACAGCGTGAATGTGAGAGTTCTTTACCAACGGACAGCTCCTATCTGCCTGGCTAGAATCACAGGAGGAGAGTTTTATTGCTTGAAATGCTATTAGCAGCCTGCAGTAGTAGCAGTCTAATAATCTTATCCAGGCAGATAGCAGCTGTCCGTCAGTTAAGAGCTCTTGCATTCATGCTGCCGTGAATGTGTAAACAGCAGGGGGATTTATGTTTTAGCTAATTCGTAACCCTTCACTATCCCCTCTACTAGCGATCTTTCCAGAATAAATCTTTTTTAGTTTTATTTTTTTAGATATTTTGCAATAGTGGTCCTTTAACTTATACTGTTGTGGTCCTTTAACTTATACTGGTTGAACTCGATGGACGTATGTCTTTTTTCAACCAAAATAACTATGTAACTATGTAACTGTGCATGCTGTGCTGGGTGAACGCTAGTGGTGCTCAAATACCCCTTTTTAAAATTCGAGTTTGGTCGAATTCGAATAGTAAATTATTCGAGGTCAGTCGAATATTCGAGTCGAATAATTTTTACTATTCGATTCGACCTCGGACTTCGAGCTCACTATTCGAGTCGGTATTCGAGCTCATTATTCGAGCTGACTATTCGAATTGGCCTTAAATAGCTTCCAACACTTGTTTTGAGGGTGAATGATGCAAGAAACATCTTTTTTTCCAAGTAACAACAGCAAGTGATTATGTGGGGATGTTCCTTTAAAAAAAAAAGGTGAAAAGAGAAGTTGTGTCCAGAATTTTGTTCAGTACTGTATATACTTCTTCTTCTTCTTCTTCTTTATCTTCTATCTTCTTCTTCTTCTATATCTTCTTCTTCTATATCTTCTTCTATATCTTCTTCTTCTTCTATATTGTCTTCTTCTTCTTCTTCTTCTTCTTCTTCTTCTTCTTCTTCTTCATCTTCTTCTTCTTCATCTTTTTCATCTTCTTCATCATCATCTTCTTCATCTTCTTCATCATCATCTTCTTCTTCTTCTTCTTCTTCATCTTCTTCTTCTTCATCTTCTTCATCTTCTTCATTTCTTCTTCTTCATCTTCTTCTTCTTCATCTTCTTCTTCATCTTCTTCATCTTCTTCATCTTCTTCTTCTTCATCTTCTTCATCTTCTTCTTCATCTTCTTCATCTTCTTCATCTTCTTCTTCTTCATCTCCTTCTTCTTCTTCTTCTTCTTCTTCTTCTTCTTCTTCTTCTTCTTCTTCTTCTTCTTCTTCTTCTTCTTCTTCTTCTTCTTCTTCTTCATCATCTTCTTCTTCTTCATCTTCTTCATCTTCTTCTTCATTTTCTTCTTCTTCATCTTCTTCTTCTTCTCCTTCTTCTTCTTCTTCTTCTTCTTCATCTTCTTCTTCTTCATCTTCTTCTATATCGTCTTCTTCTTCACTTATTTCTCTTTTCAATTTTTTTTTAAAGAAATGCAGCTATTTTTGAGCGTAACAAATAGCTGGTGGCGCACGCATGTTGGAAGCGCCATTGTATGTGCTCCCTGGCAGTGGAAACACACAGACAGCAGGAGGTAAATTCAGCAGCAGGAGGAGGAGGATGAGTGTGTGGCAGCAGGCAGTCAATGAGGCAGGCAGCGTGACATAATAGCCCTGGTACCTAGCGGTGATACCAGGGCTGTAAATAAACACAGCAGGCAGGAGGTCCCACACAGCGGTCGTGCAGCCCACATCGTGTCCAATACACAACTGGGACAACACAGTTTTCAACCCGGGCACCTCAGAAAAATTAAACCTTTTTTTTTTTAATGGTTTTTTGGTTTTGTTTGTACAACCAATTACACAGATATATAGCTATTGTTTGACGTAATAGCTGGTGGCAGAGTGGCAGCAGAATGTAATTCTGTGTACCCTGGCAGTGGGAAACACAGACCGACAGCAGCAGCAGCAGGAGGAATGGAGGAGTAATGTGAGCAGCTATTGTTTGACGTAATAGCTGGTGGCAGCAGAAGGTAATTCTGTGTACCCTGGCAGTGGGAAACACAGACAGACAGCAGCAGCAGGAGGAATGGAGGAGTAGTGTGAGTGTGGCAGCAGGCAGGCAGCGTGACATAATAGCCCTGGTACCTAGCGGTGATACCAGGGCTGTAAATAAACACAACAGGAGGTCCCAGACAGCGGTCGTGCAGCCCACATCGTGTCCAATACACAACTGGGACAACACAGTTTTCAACCCGGGCACCTCAGAAAAATTAAACCTTTTTTTTTTTTTTTTTTTAATGGTTTTTTGGTTTTGTTTGTAAAACCAATTACACAGATATATAGCTATTGTTTGACGTAATAGCTGGTGGCAGAGTGGCAGCAGAATGTAATTCTGTGTACCCTGGCAGTGGGAAACACAGACCGACAGCAGCAGCAGCAGGAGGAATGGAGGAGTAATGTGAGCAGCTATTGTTTGACGTAATAGCTGGTGGCAGAGTGGCAGCAGAAGGTAATTCTGTGTACCCTGGCAGTGGGAAATACAGACAGACAGCAGCAGCAGGAGGAATGGAGGAGTAGTGTGAGTGTGGCAGCAGGCAGGCAGCGTGACATAATAGCCCTGGTACCTAGCAGTGATACCAGGGCTGTAAATAAACACAACAGGAGGTCCCAGACAGCGGTCGTGCAGCCCACATCGTGTCCAATACACAACTGGGACAACACAGTTTTCAACCCGGGCACCTCAGAAAAATTAAACCTTTTTTTTTTTTTTTATATTTTTTTGGTTTTGTTTGTAAAACCAATTACACAGATATATAGCTATTGTTTGACGTAATAGCTGGTGGCAGAGTGGCAGCAGAATGTAATTCTGTGTACCCTGGCAGTGGGAAACACAGACCGACAGCAGCAGCAGCAGGAGGAATGGAGGAGTAATGTGAGCAGCTATTGTTTGACGTAATAGCTGGTGGCAGTGTGGCAGCAGAAGGTAATTCTGTGTACCCTGGCAGTGGGAAACACAGACAGACAGCAGCAGCAGGAGGAATGGAGGAGTAGTGTGAGTGTGGCAGCAGGCAGGCAGCGTGACATAATAGCCCTGGTACCTAGCGGTGATACCAGGGCTGTAAATAAACACAACAGGAGGTCCCAGACAGCGGTCGTGCAGCCCACATCGTGTCCAATACACAACTGGGACAACACAGTTTTCAACCCGGGCACCTCAGAAAAATTGAACCTTTTTTTTTTTAATGGTTTTTTGGTTTTGTTTGTAAAACCAATTACACAGATATATAGCTATTGTTTGACGTAATAGCTGGTGGCAGAGTGGCAGCAGAATGTAATTCTGTGTACCCTGGCAGTGGGAAACACAGACAGACAGCAGAAGGGCAGTACACAGCAGCCCACTGTAGGTGTAAAATGTGTGGCTGCAGGCGACGTAATAGTCAAAGTGAACCAGGCTGGCTTAGTGAGCAGGAGCCAGGAGGTGGTAAAGGGTGGTAAGGCACATTAACGATGGTTCTTAGCCAGTTCATGTCCCCCTCTCGCCGACAACAGGGGCCAGGAACTCGCCTTCCACCCACGCCTGGTTCATCTTGAGAAACGTCAGTCTGTCCACAGACTTATGAGACAGACGTGAGCGTTTCTCGGTGACCACGCCACCAGCTGCACTGAAGTAGCGCTCGGACAGCACGCTGGAAGGGGGGCAGGACAGCACTTCCAGGGCGTACTGCACCAGCTCGCTCCAGATCTCCAGGCGCTTGACCCAATACTCCATGGGATCAACAGGGGCATCGCTGTCAAGCCCGCTGTAGGACCCCATGTAGTCAGCCACCATGCGGGTCAGGCGCTGGCTGTGACCGGAGGAGGATGCTGCTGCATCATGCACCTCCTCTCTAGTCACTGCTGCCGGAGCCTCTACAGTCCTGTAGAGCTCGTGGCTGAGAGACAGCAGGTCTGTGGGGCGCGTGCTGCTGGATGCAGGCACCTGCTGCTGCCTCTGTGCTGGCTGCTGGACAGTGGGGGTGGAAGGCTGGGGGAAGGCTTCCTCCAAGCGCTCAACAAGGGCCTGCTGCAAGCTCCTTATTTGTTGTGCTGGGTCTCCTCCTGCAGGCGGCAGGAACTGGCTCAACTTCCCCTTGAGGCGTGGGTCCAACATCATGCTGATCCAGATGTCCTCCCTCTGCTTCATCTGGATCACCCTGGGGTCCTTGTGCAGGCACGCCAGCATGTGCGCTGCCATTGGGAAGAGGCGGGCCACGTGTGCTGGCACATCGACGGCAGTGCTGTCCTCCTCATCCTCCTCCTCTGCCGCCTCATCCTCTCTCCACCCCCGCACCAACTCAGCTGCGCTGTGCTGATCCCCCTCATCAGCAGCAAGGTCAGGGACCTCCACCAAGTCCTCCTCCTCCTCCCCCTCAGAGGTGGACTGTGCAGCTGCTTGCCGCTCCTGCTGGTCCAAGGCTGCCGCTCCCTGTTCCAGCAAAGCATCGAGGGCCCTGTTCAGCAGACAAACCAGGGGCACCCACTCGCAGACCATAGCATGGTCCCTGCTCACCATGTCAGTGGCCTGCAGAAAGGGAGCCAGCACTAAGCACACCTGCTGCATGTGCCTCCAGTCATCATCGGGGACGATGGACGGGATGTTGCTGGTCTTGTCCCTTCTCTGAGCGGCGGAAACAGTGGATCAGCCGATGGCGTGGCAGCTCCAGCTCCTTTTGCACGTCTTCCAGGATCGCACAGGCTGCAGCCAAGCGCCGGAAGTGACGCACAACTTTCCTTGCCGTTTCTAGCAGTTCCCCCATCCCCTGGTAGGTGCGCAAGAACTTTTGCACCACCAGGTTCAGCACGTGGGCAAGACAGGGGATGTGGGTCAGGTTTCCCCTGTCTATTGCAGCAACCAGATTGGCCCCATTGTCGGCCACCACCTCTCCGACTCTGAGGCCTCTGGGGGTCAGCCAAATCCTCTCCTGCTCCTGGAGTTTGGCCAACACATGGGTTGCCGTCAGCTTGGTCTTCCCAAGGCTGACCAAGTGCAGCAGCGCTTGGCAGTGGCGGGCCTTCACGCTGCTGCTGAGGCGGGGGGTTTTGCCAGGTGTGGCGGAGGATGGCAGAGGATCGGAGGAACCTGCTGCAGTTCCCCTGACCCTGCAGGGGGGGGCACCACCCACTGTGTTGCTGCTGCTGTGCCCGCTGCTGCTCTCCCATCCTCACCCCCTTCCACCAAGCTGACCCAGTGGACAGTGAAAGACAGGTAGCGGCCTGTCCCGAAGCGGCTGCTCCAGAAGTCCATGGTGACATGGACCCTTTTACCAACCGCGTGCTCCAGCCCTCGCTCCACATTGGCCATCACAAAGCGGTGCAGTGCAGGAATGGCCTTGCGGGCGAAGAAGTGTCTGCTGGGGAGCTGCCAGTCTGGGGCTGCACAAGCAAGCAGCGCACGCATGTCGCTCCCCTCCTGCACAAGCGTGTACGGCAGGAGTGTGGAGCACATGGCCCGTGCCAGCAAGCCGTTCAGCTGCCGCACGCGACGGCTGCTGGGAGGCAGAGCCCTAACCACCCCCTGGAAGGACTCGCTCAAAAGGCTCTGGCGTGGCCTTTTGCTGGCACGGGAATCAGCAGACACAGCAGAGGAGGCCACTGAGGACTGGCTGCCAGAACAGGCCTCAGTGTCGGCGGCAGGAGTTGCAGAGGGGGGAGGAGCAGTGCGTTTCCGCACTCCTGCTGGTGCTGCTGGAGGAGCAGGAGGGCGGGTGGCTGCTGTTGCTGCTGCTGCTGAAGGCTGTGCAGTGATGGGTGTGGTGCCACTGCCAGCACCAGATGCCTTCAGCCTCTGGAACTCCTCATGCTGGTGGAAATGTTTTGCAGCAAGGTGGTTGATGAGCGAGCTGGTGCTGAACTTTAAGGGGTCTGCACCTCTGCTCAACTTCCGCTGACAGTGGTTGCAAGTGGCGTACTTGCTGTACACAGTGGGCATGGTGAAAAAGCGCCAGATTGGTGACAAAAACAACCCCCTACGGCATGGAACCGCTGCTGCCTGTCTCCCTGTGGTGGTTGGGGGGGGGGGCTTGGGTGCGGCTGGTGGTGGTACTGGCAGATGCTGCTGCTGCTGCTGCTGCTGAGCCTGAGACACCAGCAGGCTGTGGGACCTGCCTACTGCTGCCAATGCTTGCAATGATGCGCCTCCTTGCAAGGCCCACAAGCGCATCCTCCTCCTCCTCCTCAGAGCTGCTGATGACGACATCCCCTGGAGCTGGTGGCACCCAGTCTCTGTCTGTCACCGTGTCATCATCATCCTCCCCCTCCTGAAACATGTCCTGCTGGGATGATGACCCCCCAAACTCCTCTCCTGATGCATGGATGGGCTGCTTGACTGTCGCCACAGTCTTGCTGTCCAATCCCTCATCCCCCAAAGTGCCCATCAGCATCTCCTCCTCCAAATCGCCAACAACAGCAGACAATACCCTGATGGTGCCTGGGGTAAAAATACTGCTGAGTGATAGGTCGCCAACTTGTGACGGTGAACTGGCCTCCTCCCCAGGCCCTGCTGGGCGGCTGCTGTGAACAGGGGTGGTGGTGGTGAGGGTGGAGGCCTCGGATGCAGAGCTGATGGCGGGCTGCTCATCCTCCGTCATCAGTTGCACCACAGTGTCTGCATCCTTTTCCTCAATGGGACGTTTCCGACCCGGCTGGAGGAAAATCGGAGCAGGTGCTACACGCTGCTGCTGCTGCTGTGTCTCTGCAGCGTGAGTTGCAGATGCTCCTGCTGGGCGGCGCCCAAGGCGTCCACGGCCAGTGGCTATGGGAGGAATGTTAGCCACTGACGCTGCTGCTGCGGAACTGTGCATGGTGGCGCAGCCGCGCCCGCGGCTTGCCACAATGCTGCTCCCTCTCCTCCTGATTCCCTTGCTGCCCTTCCCCTTGCCCAAACCGCGCTGGCTGCCACTTCCAGACATCTTCGATGTTTTGGGCGTAAACACAAAAGTTTTTGAAAAGGGCGGGTGAAAAGTGGGGTACTTTAATGGAGTGGGTTGGTGGGTGAGGTGACTGAGTGAGTGTCCCGACTCCCTAGTACAGTAAGTAAGTAGTAACAGTCAGGAAGTACAACTAGCAGTTACAATAATCAGTAGTAATCACAAGGAAATAGAGTGTGTGTACACTACAGACAGTGAGTGCACGCACGCGCAAACACGCGCAGGAGCTGGCCTATGAACAGAGAGTGAGTGAGTGTCCCTAGTACAGTAAGTAAGTAGTAACAGTCAGGAAGTACAACTAGAAGTTACAATAATCAGTAGTAATCACAAGGAAATAGAGTGTGTGTACACTACAGACAGTGAGTGCACGCACACGCACACACGTGCAGGAGCTAGCCTATGAACAGTGACTGAGTGAGTGTCCCTACTACAGTAAGTAAGTAGTAACTGTCAGGAAGTAGAATTTACAATAATCAATCAGTAATCAGAAGGAAATAGAGTGTGTGTACAGTACACAGACAGTGAGTGCACACACACACGCAGGAGCTAGTAGCCTATGAACAGTGACAGTGAGTGTCCTAGTACAGTTACAGTATATAACTATTCAGAAGGAAATAGAGTGTGTGTACAGTACACAGACAGTGAGTGCACGCACACGCAGGAGCTAGTAGCCTATGAACAGTGACAGTGAGTGTCCTAGTACAGTTACAGTATATAACTATTCAGAAGGAAATAGAGTGTGTGTACAGTACACAGACAGTGAGTGCACGCACACGCAGGAGCTAGTAGCCTATGAACAGTGACAGTCAGTGAGTGTCCTAGTACAGTTACAGTATATAACTATTCAGAAGGAAATAGAGTGTGTGTACAGTACACAGACAGTGAGTGCACGCACACGCAGGAGCTAGTAGCCTATGAACAGTGACAGTGAGTGTCCTAGTACAGTTACAGTATATAACTATTCAGAAGGAAATAGAGTGTGTGTACAGTACACAGACAGTGAGTGCACGCACACGCAGGAGCTAGTAGCCTATGAACAGTGACAGTCAGTGAGTGTCCTAGTACAGTTACAGTATATAACTATTCAGAAGGAAATAGAGTGTGTGTACAGTACACAGACAGTGAGTGCACGCACACGCAGGAGCTAGTAGCCTATGAACAGTGACAGTCAGTGAGTGTCCTAGTACAGTTACAGTATATAACTATTCAGAAGGAAATAGAGTGTGTGTACAGTACACAGACAGTGAGTGCACGCACACGCAGGAGCTAGTAGCCTATGAACAGTGACAGTGAGTGTCCTAGTACAGTTACAGTATATAACTATTCAGAAGGAAATAGAGTGTGTGTACAGTACACAGACAGTGAGTGCACGCACATGCAGGAGCTAGTAGCCTATGAACAGTGACAGTCAGTGAGTGTCCTAGTACAGTTACAGTATATAACTATTCAGAAGGAAATAGAGTGTGTGTACAGTACACAGACAGTGAGTGCACGCACACGCAGGAGCTAGTAGCCTATGAACAGTGACAGTCAGTGAGTGTCCTAGTACAGTTACAGTATATAACTATTCAGAAGGAAATAGAGTGTGTGTACAGTACACAGACAGTGAGTGCACGCACACGCAGGAGCTAGTAGCCTATGGACAGTGACAGTGAGTGTCCTAGTACAGTTACAGTATATAACTATTCAGAAGGAAATAGAGTGTGTGTACAGTACACAGACAGTGAGTGCACGCACACGCAGGAGCTAGTAGCCTATGAACAGTGACAGTCAGTGAGTGTCCTAGTACAGTTACAGTATATAACTATTCAGAAGGAAATAGAGTGTGTGTACAGTACACAGACAGTGAGTGCACGCACACGCAGGAGCTAGTAGCCTATGAACAGTGACAGTCAGTGAGTGTCCTAGTACAGTTACAGTATATAACTATTCAGAAGGAAATAGAGTGTGTGTACAGTACACAGACAGTGAGTGAGTGCACGCACACGCAGGAGCTAGCCTATGAACAGTGACAGTCAGTGAGTGTCCTAGTACAGTTACAGTATATAACTATTCAGAAGGAAATAGAGTGTGTGTACACAGACAGTGAGTGCAAGCACACGCAGGAGCTAGTAGCCTATGAACAGTGACAGTGAGTGTCCTAGTACAGTTACAGTATATAACTACAATACAAAATACAATCACTAAGTAGTAAAGGACAGCAGAAATACTGTCTAATACTATCTAATACTGTCTAATACTGTCTAATACTAATGAGAAATAAACTAACAGAGGACAGGAGGACAGCTGCCCACACAGGCAGGCCCTGAGGCCTAAAGCTGTAAGGTTGCCTGCAGCAGCTGGCCTGTCTCTATGTAACACAAAAGCTACTAACTAAAATACAATGTCTATCTAACTAACAACAATATAGGTGTGTATAGGAGGTGTATGTGAGCAAAAACGCTAGGTAAATGACCACAATAGAGCTCTTGCTAAGCCAAAGCACAAAGGAGCAACTCTCTCTCTATGCAAGTCTCAGGCAAGGACGGAGAAACGGAACATGGCGGCCGCTATTTATAGGGTAGGGGCTGGCCAGGGTCCCCCTCTGTGATTGGCTGCCGTCAGAGGGCCTGGGAGCCCTCTGATTGGCTCTAAGGACATCAATCTGGGCTATGACGCTATTCGAGCTCGGTATTCGAGCTCGAATAGCGCCGTTTGCTCAAATAGCTCGAATAGTGAATGGGCTATTCGCGTTTACTCGAATAGCCCATTCGAATAGCTGCAGCTATTCGGAGCTCGAATACCGAGCTCGAATAGCTGAAAAAGAGCTTGAATATTCGAGCTACTCGAATATTCGAGCTCTGCTGAGCACCACTGCGCTAATGTTAATAAGCGTCTCGGGAGGAAGACGCTAACCATGTGATGCATGATGGGTAACGCATAATATGTGAAGCATAAGTATTGCTTATTGGCTTCCTATAGCAAGGTTTAAGCATATTCGCTAAAAATAGATAATCGCAAAGATAAATGGTATGTCCACTTTACTCAGCTGCTAATCAGGGGTCGCACTAAGCTGTCAAAGAAACATTGAGAGGATGAATCAATGCTAAAGGGGCCTCTCATAGCTTGGCTGTATTAGCCTATAAAGGCAACACAGCAGCGACGTCTGCTGGTGTGTGTGTGTGTGGGGGGGGGGGGGGGGGGGGGGACCAACACTACAAAATAAAAGCCTATGCATAACTTTAGTAAATTGCTTGTAAAAGGTAGATGATAAGGAGGGGATAGAATAGGGTGGAAAAAGGAAATGTGCACGGTGGTGTGTCATGTGAAAAAAGTGACACGTGTCAAAATGAGAGATAAGGGAGGAATATGGGGCACTATCCTTAGAGTAAAGGAGGCAAAAAGGAGGTGGGTCGCCACAAGGAACAGGTTTCCACATGCAGCAAAAGGAGCAAGAAAAGTGATAATATGATGCCTGTGCAGAAGAAAGCAACCACAAGCTATATTGTGCAAATATATGTAGATCTACTGTACTTATGTAGCTTATGTAGCACAGATAAAGTCACGGGGCCTGTAGGTGAAATACTCCTTTGAACAAGCCTTGATAATTACATTTATACCTGGAAGTGTGCAGAATGATTTAGGACTTCAGGTAGACAGGAGGATTGTTGTACTATGTAGTGTCCTATTAATAGGAAGTATTGTGGTAAAACTGAGGGAAAATGTTTCAAGTTACTCATTTTTCAGACAGAGAAATTAACCTGTTAGTAAAGTAACCTTACGGGCTGAAATGCACCTTTGGTTTTGTTTTGTTTTTCCTACAGAAATACCAAGATTATTAATTTATTGATTGGATCCTGTGTTTAAAGGGGCACTACAGCGAAAAACTGTAAAATATGTGCCAACATATGCAAATAGGAAGTACATTTTTTCCAGAATAAAATGAGCCATAAGTTACTTTTATCCTATAATGCTGTCACTTACAGTAGGTAGTAGAAATCTGACAGAAGTGACAGGTGTTGGACTAGTCCATCTCTTTATAGGGGATTCTCAGGGATATATTTATTCTCAAAAGCACTTAGTGAACGGCAGTTGCTCTGTCCAACTGCCAAAAAACGGTGTAGCAAGCAGGGAAGCTGGCCAGCATCATTGTTTACATCCTTTTTAGGGAATATCTTTATAAAGAATAAAAGCCTTGCTGAGAATCCCCTATAAAGAGATGGACTAGTCCAAAACCTGTCACTTCTGTCAGATTTCTACTGCCTACTGTAAGTGACAGCATTATAGGAGAAAAGTAATTTATGCCTCGTTTTACTCTGGAAAAAAATGTACTTCTTATTTGTATACAGTATGTTTGCACATATTTGGACATATTTTCAATTTTACAGTTTTTCACTGTACTGCCCCTTTAACAAAGTTTGTTGCCTATAGCATTTAGTAAGGCTGATGCCAAGAATCTCCAAACATAATTCAACTTTCAGTGTAGCAGTTCAGGTTGAATAACCTCATGTTACTGCTAGTTATGCCAACATCAAACCAACACATGTTGAGTTATGTAGACCTGTGGCAAGGTGAGGCCAGAACTGCATACTAGATGGTGATAGCATTATGTGTCCCTTCCAACAGATAGATGCAATATCTGGTTATGGATAGGCACACCTTGCCATGGGTGTTTGGGTCCTCAGCCTTGATGCAGAAGCAACATCAGTCCAGTATCAGCAATTCACGTTCGGCTGGCACACCAGTATCAATAATCAAGCAGTTTTATTGTATGCACAACATGACAATTGTTTCGGGGCCACGAAGGGGTCCCTTCATCAGATAAAGTGCAGACATATGATGAAGGGGACCCTCCATGGCCGCGAAACAATTGTCATGTTGTGCATACAATAAAACTGCTTGATTATTGAAACTGGTGTGCCAGCCGAACTTGAATTGCTGTTCCAACAGATAGATGTTTGGTGAGTAAGAGAGGTGAGGGCAGTAAAGGACAGTCATCACAAAAAGGAGCGAAGCAGGTGGTTTCAGCGCACGGTGCTCAGCCACAAGCACAAAGCTGAGGTGACACTGTAGCAGTAATGTTACACCGTGCAGGGCACGCAAAAGTAATTTGGGGTTCTGAATTACATCTCCCTCCAAGTTGCAATGACTAGAAGGAGGAATAGTATTCAGGGCCGGCTTTAGGTTTCACAGTGCCCTGAGCAAAACTTGATTTTGGTACCCCCCCTTCATCCTACACACACACACACACACACACACTTATTATAACCGCGGATCGTCCCCCCAAAAAACACCCTCAGACTCAGTTTAGGCAGGTAGGCAGCCAGTATAGGTAGCTAGTATAGTTGCCCCCAATACTCCTCTTCTGCGCTCCCCCTCCAGATAGTGTCACAAAAGCGGGTGGGGAATGACTCACCTGACCACGTTCCAGACTTCCAGCGCCGATGTCCCCCTTCTCTCCCTGCTTCTCCCTGCCTCCACTCCATCTGTAGTTAGAGTAGAGCTACAAGAAAATGGCCACTGATGTATGCATTTGTGGACATTGACAGCAATCTTCTTGTAGCCCTGCTCTAATTACAGATCTAATCTAATTACAGATGGAGCGGAGGCGGGGAGAGTCAGAGAGGTGCGGTGAGCAGCGACATTGTACTGTGCGCTCTTGTAAGCTGGCGCCCTGAGTGACTGTTCTGGTTGCTCAGGTCAAAGGCCGTCATGAAATTGTTCTACACAGCCAGGGATTTGAGTGGCAGTAGGGTGAGCCGTTATTCGGCTCACCCTGCACCCAGCTCACTGGCGGCATACATATACTTACCCCCAAGGAGGCCCTTACCAACAACTTAGGTCAAGAACCATTTAAAGTATGTACAGGGCTTTACATATACTTAATCAAAAGCATATAGGAATATCAGGTTGTTCAGTAAAGTAACTGTACTTATTTTTGTAAATAATATCACCAATTTCGATGCAAGAATCCAACAACTATCCTATACTAATAGTAACATGTTTATAATGAGTTCAGAATTGCATTACATATTGATAGTGATTAGCACTCTGATATTGTTACATTTCAGATTATACCTTTGTATGGGGCTTCATCATGCTCATATCAGGATCTAACAGAAGCATTTTTAAAATAGGCCATTCATGCATTATGTATTGTGTTAAAGGTAAACAGAGTAGGCAGTACAACAATCACAGTACTACAAAGGGCTAAAAATAATCTGTATTAGTAACTATTTACTTACTCAAAGCTGAAGTAAGATCTATAGTATGGTTATATATAAATATATTTACCTAAATAAAGTAAAGCACACATAATGTTCTTATTTTGTAGCACAGTACTCTACATATGACATGTCAGATAATTATTACTAAAATGGGCTATTTTATTTACTAGGCTTACATCAAGCCTAATAGATGATTTTTTCTGTAATACTAACTGACATACATAAAAGAGAAATTGTTCAGATGAGTTTGATTTTAAATAGATGAGTGTTTACATTTTTTTTTCCTGCAAAAGCTGAAAGCAGAAAATATTATCCTTCAAGGTCCAAGTTTTTGGTTGAAATATAATCCCTTGGCTCTGCAGAGGACAATAAATTAATGAATTAAACTTTGTTATTACATTTAGTATGATTTATACTTACATCTAATGACTCACAATCCATTTATATCTTTGGCTGTATAGACAAATTATCTGTGTTTTCCTGGCACAATTAGCTGTAAGTCCTTAGTTTTATTTCACTTAGTACTGAAGGACAAATCAGTGATAAGTGATGCAAACATTTGGATAGTCAGCTAAGATTTTTGTCTTGAAGCAATTTATCATGTAAATTGGGTCGTCTTTGTTTTATGGAAATTTGAAAACAGCTTTCTGTGTGATTGAATGTTTTGTCAGCCCATTCAATATGCAACAAATTTATTTTTATCTTTTGATATAGAAGACATGGTGGAAATCTATTTTTGCCTTCTGTGTGGATACAGCATAATTCCTATTTTCAAGCTAGTTATTTCCCCGAGATCAAAAGCTTTGAAGTTTAGATGGTAGTAAATCATATACCATTCAAGAGCAGATTTCTGTATTATGAACTTAGTGATGTTAATTTAGCAAATATTGGAAATCAGTTTCAGATGCACAGTGTATCTTGTTTATTCATCTTATATTGCTATATCTACACATAAATAAAAAAGTGAAATACATAAATTAAATGGATTTCTTTGGAAATATAAAAATATATATTTATATATATATATATATAAAATATATATATATATATAATATATATATATATATATATATATATATATATATATATATATATATATATATATATATATATATATATATATATATATATATATATATATATATATATATATATATACAGTGGGTTGCAAGTATTCAGCCCCCTTGAAGTTTTCCACATTTTGTCACATTACTGCCACAAACCTGAATCAATTTTATTGGAATTCCACATAAAAGACCAACACAAAGTGGTGTACACATAAGAAGTGGAACGAAAATCTTACATGATTCCAAACATTTTTTACAAATAAATAACTGCAAAGTGGTGAGTGCATAATTATTCGGCCCCCTTTGATTTGAGTGCAGTCAGTTACCTATAGACATTGCCTGATGAGTGCTTATGACTAAATAGAGTGCACCTGTGTGTAATCTAATGTCAGTACAAATACATCTGCTCTGTGAGGGCCTCAGAGGTTGTCTAAGAGAATATTGGGAGCAACAACACCATGAAGTCCAAAGAACACACCAGACAGGTCAGGGATCAAGTTATTGAGAAATTTAAAGCAGGCTTAGGCTACAAAAAGATTTCCAAAGCCTTGAACATCCCACGGAGCACTGTTCAAGCGATCATTCAGAAATGGAAGGAGTATGGCACAACTGTAGGAGTATGGCACAACTGTAAACCTACCAAGACAAGGCCATCCACCTAAAGTCACAGGCCAAACAAGGAGAGCACTGGTCAGAAATGCAGTCAAGAGGCCCATGGTGACTCTGGACGAGCTGCAGAGATCTACAGCTCAGGTGGGAGACTCTGTCCATAGGCCAACTATTAGTCATGCACTGTACAAAGTTGGCCTTTATGGAAGAGTGTCAAGAATAAAGGCATTGTTAACAGAAAAGCATAAGAAGTCCTGTTTGCAGTTTGCCACAAGCCATGTGGGGGACACAGTAACCATGTGGAAGAAGGTGCTCTGGTCAGATGAGACCAAAATGGAACTTTTTGGCCAAAATGCAAAACGCTATGTGTGGCAGAAAACTAACACTGCACATCACTCTGAACACACCATCCCCACTGTCAAATATGGTGGTGGCAGCATCATGCTCGGTGGGTGCACCTCTTCAGCAGGGACAGGGAAGCTGGTCAGAGTTGATGGGAAGATGGATGGAGCCAAATACAGGGCAATCTTGGAAGAAAACCTCTTGGAGACTGCAAAAGACTTGAGACTGGGGCGGAGGGTAACCTTCCAGCAGGACAATGACCCTAAACATAAAGCCAGGGCAACAATGGAATGGTTTAAAACAAAATATATCTATGTGTTAGAATGGCCCAGTCAAAGTCCAGATCTAAATCCACTAACTATGATGAACGTAAAAATGTAAGTCAGGGTGAGGAAAGATTTTACAATTAGAACACATTAACCAAAATGTACAATTTTTTATTTTGTAAAAAATAAGTAATTACATTATGTATGTTATATACAGTAAAGTAGCTCTTTAAATATTGGAAACTGTACACGCAGAAGCACAATGGATTTCCTATTTTTCTGATCGAGATGACTGGTTATGATGCTGGCCTGCCAATTTGAAGGCACTATAGATTGAGCTAATCTGCAGTAAACAAGTGTTCAATGGGGAATTGTGATTTCTTTTTCATCATTGATCTCCTAAAGAGCTCCGAAATTCAGAGCAATATATATACTAAAGGACTCCAATATACAGTGGCTTGCAAAAGTATTTGGCCCCCTTGAAGTTTTCCACATTTTGTCACATTACTGCCACAAACATGCATCAATTTTATTGGAATTCCACGTGAAAGACCAATACAAAGTGGTGTACACGTGGAACGAAAATCATACATGATTCCAAACATTTTTTACAAATAAATAACTGCAAAGTGGGTTGTGCACAATTATTCAGCCCCCCTGATTCAATACTTGGTAGAACCACCTTTTGTTGCAATTACAGCTTCCAGTCTTTTAGGGTATGTCTCTACCAGCTTTGCACATCTAGAGACTGAAATCCTTGCCCATTCTTCTTTGCAAAACAGCACCGGTGTTAGCACCGCTTTGTGAATCAAGCCAATAGTGTTTTGCATTTTGGCCAAAAAGTTCAGTTTTGGTCTCATCTGACCAGAGCACCTTCTTCCACAAGTTTGCTGTGTCCCCCACATGGCTTGTGGCAAACTGCAAACAGGACTTCCTATGCTTTTCTGTTAACAATGGCTTTCTTCTTGCTACTCTTCCATAAAGGCCAACTTTGTGCAGTGCATGACTAATAGTTGTCCTATGGACAGATTCCCCCACCTGAGTTGTAGATCTCTGCAGTTCGTCCAGAGTCACCATGGGCCTTTTGACTGCATTTCTGATTAGCGCTCTCCTTGTTCGGCCTGTGAGTTTAGGTGGACGGCCTTGTCTTGGTAGGTTTACAGTTGTGCCATACTCCTTCCATTCCTGAATAATCGTTTGAACAGTGCTCCGTGGGATGTTCAAGGCTTTGGAAATCTTTTTGTAGCCTAAGCCTGCTTTAAATTTCTCAATAACTTGATCCCTGACCTGTCTGGTGTGTTCTTTGGACTTCATGGTGTTGTTGCTCCCAATATTCTCTTAGACAACCTCTGAGGTCATCACAGAGCAGCTGTATTTGTACTGACATTAGATTACACACAGGTGCACTCTATTTAGTCATTAGCACTCATCAAGCAATGTCTATGGGCAACTGACTGCACTCAGACCAAAGGGGGCTGAATAATTACACACAACCCACTTTGCAGTTATTGATTTGTAAAAAATGCTTGGAATCATGTATGATTTTCGTTCCACTTCTCACGTGTACACCACTTTGTATTGGTATTTCATGTGGAATTTCAATAAATTTGATTCATGTTTGTGGCAGTAATGTGACAAAATGTGGAATACTTCAAGGGGGCCGAATACTTTTGCAAGCCACTGTATATATATATATATATATATATGTATGTATACATATATACATATATATATTTATTGAGAGAGAGAGCTGTGATTAAAGGAATCAGTGTTTGCAGTGGGTTGATAAGTGTAAGAGCCTAAGAGCCAAAGAACACCCTTTCCATGTTTCCATATTCACAATTCTGATAAAAGTTAAAAAAAATAAGTTCACTAGTGGACTGCACAAGAAATTCTCTGGAGCAGATAAATCCCTTTCAGACTAGTTATGCAATGCAAAACAATAGTAACTGTCTGTTGTTGTTCCTTTCTCTTTTCATCAGTCATTAGTGATGCAACAGTTTACCAACAATGCCACATACACCTTTTAATAATCCAGAGGCATATCTGAGTAGTATGGTGCCAATGGCAAACACTAAAATTGAGCCCCCCACCCGCAAAAACAGCTGGGTGCAAGGTGCTGGCTGAGGGCTTAGGGTGCTGCTTGCTAGGGCAGAGGGTGCTGCCTGCTGGCTTAGGATGCTGCTTGCTGGAATAGAGGGTGCTGCTGGCTGGCTTAGGGTGCTGCTTGGTAGGGCAGAGGGTGCTACTGGCTGGCTTAGGGTGCTGCTTGCTGGGCCAGAGGGTGCTACTGGCTGGCTTAGGGTGCTCCTGACAGGCTTAGGGTGCTGCTTGCTGGGGTAGAGGGTGCTGCTGGCTGGCTTAGGGTGCTGCTAGCTGGGGCATTACAGACCTCCGATTGGCACCCACTCATTCCATCAACAATAACAGACCTCAGAATCGGCAGCAACAGCAGAGCCAGAGACGGTGCACATGCTTTCCACACCCGATGAACTGCAAAAGAGCAATAATGGATTCTGAGGTCTGTTATTGTTGATGAAATGAGTGAGGCTCACGCCAGGAGGAGCAGACAGCAGTGTCAGGTAGCAGGCATGGTACCCATGGGTGCTGTGGGGCCCATGGCACAAGCCATGCCTGCACTGCTCTAGATACACCACTGTAATAATCACATGTTAACTTTTCTTTCAGAATAGAAGGCACTGTATTTAAGCAAGTTTTATTTTTATGTATTCACTATCACAATACGCAATAATAGTTACATTTTTTTTGTTTTACCCATACTAACAAAAATAATAGATGCAATAACATTCTCATTTCACCCATAACACACATAACATGGCATTGCACCCATAACGCGGGTTTGATTAAAATAGTATAAAATTAACTTATAGCCAAATCAAAGTATTTTGAGACTATAAACAGTACAATAGCCCTGTCACAGCTATTTGGTCCTACCCTGAATTGTTTGATTTCAGAGAGTCTGTTTCAGAGTCTCCCTATATTTATAAAATTAGTGGACAAACGTATATGCTGCTCATTTGTATGAGTTCTGTAAACTGTTGTTCTTAGAAAGATATTCCCAAAAGGATGTTACATTGTAAATATCACTGATAACACATGTGACATTCTATGAGGTTATGTAAACTGCATACTGTGGCTTACACAAATAGTGCTCTGCGCACCCAACCTATACATTGCTCTCTTTGCATGTGATGTTTACACGTGTAAAAGGAGCAACATATATGTTAATTGCATAATATCCTTATGCTATCTGTGTAATTCATACTGTGACTTACGCTATTTGCATAAGCTGCAGTATGTACTGTAGTTTAAATAACACTCATTAAATGTTGCATGCACTATTAGTGTATGTTAAATTTAACATCCTTGTATGAGTAACCCGAAGATTAATTATTTTAAAAGCTGGGTCTAAATTTTGGCTTCTGGCAAAACCAGACTGACAAAAAAATACACCACAAAACACATTATACTACTTCTCCTGAGTACGGCGATACCACATGTGTGGCACTTTTTTGCACCCTAACTGCGCTAAAGGGCCCAAAGTCCAATGAGTACCTTTAGGATTTCACAGGTCATTTTGAGAAATTTCGTTTCAAGACTACTCCTCACGGTTTAGGGCCCCTAAAATGCCAGGGCAGTATAGGAACCCCACAAATGACCCCATTTTAGAAAGAAGACACCCCAAGGTATTCCGTTAGGAGTATGGTGAGTTCATAGAAGATTTTATTTTTTGTCAAAAGTTAGCGGAAAATGACACTTTGTGAAAAAACACAATTAAAATCAATTTCCGCTAACTTGTGACAAAAAATAAAATCTTCTATGAACTCGCCATACTACTAACGGAATACCTTGGGGTGTCTTCTTTCTAAAATGGGGTCATTTGTGGGGTTCCTATACTGCCCTGGAATTTTAGGGGCCCTAAACCGTGAGGAGTAGTCTTGAAACGAAATTTCTCAAAATGACCTGTGAAATCCTAAAGGTACTCATTGGACTTTGGGCCCTTTAGCGCAGTTAGGGTGCAAAAAAGTGCCACACATGTGGTATTGCCGTACTCGGCAAAAGTAGTACAATGTGTTTTGGGGTGTATTTTTACACATACCCATGCTGGGTGGGAGAAATACCTCTGTAAATGGACAATTGTGTGTAAAAAAATCAAAAGATTGTCATTTACAGAGGTATTTCTCCCACCCAGCATGGGTATGTGTAAAAATACACCCCAAAACACATTATAATACTTCTCCCGAGTACGGCGATACCACATGTGTGGCACTTTTTTGCACCCTAACTGCACTAAGGGGCCCAAAGTCCAATGAGTACCTTTAGGATTTCACAGGTCATTTTTGTTTCAAGACTACTCCTCGCGGTTTAGGGCCCCTAAAATGCCAGGGCAGTATAGGAACCCCACTGACCCCATTTTAGAAAGAAGACACCCCAAGGTATTCCGTTAGGTGTATGGCGAGTTCATAGAAGATTTTATTTTTTGTCACAAGTTAGTGAAAAATGACACTTTGTGGAAAAAAACCAATAAAAATTAATTTCCGCTAACTTTTGACAAAAAATAAAATCTTCTATGAACTCGTCATACACCTAACAGAATACCTTGGGGTGTCTTTTTTTTCTAAAATGGGGTCACTTGTGGGGTTCCTATACCGCCCTGGCATTTTACAGGCCCAAAACCGTGAGTAGTCTGGAAACCAAATGTCTCAAAATGACTGTTCAGGGGTATAAGCATCTGCAAATTTTGATGACAGGTGGTCTATGAGGGGGCGAATTTTGTGGAACCGGTCATAAGCAGGGTGGCCTTTTAGATGACAGGTTGTATTGGGCCTGATCTGATGGATAGGAGTGCTAGGGGGGTGACAGGAGGTGATTGATGGGTGTCTCAGGGGGTGGTTAGAGGGGAAAATAGATGCAATCAATGCACTGGGGAGGTGATCGGAAGGGGGTCT